>NW_025214838.1:0-1127 GCF_004010195.1 Chiloscyllium plagiosum
GAAGATGGAATTCTGATTCTTACTACCTCTGGGTTAAGAGAGGAGGTGGTTAGATATATAAAGCAAAATACAGAATGTTCTGGAGAGAGAGGTAAAAGGTATTGTTCTAGTCACTAGTTATCAAGTATTATTAGATATACTTTATGCGGAATTTTCCCATTTTTTTGTAAATTTGGGCAAGCATGTTGGATGGCAATAAACATATCACCCTCACTGACGAGATAGTTCACCTGATCACCTGGCGTTCTCAGTGTGACTGTTGAGGTTCTTTTAACAAAGTATATTTCACTACCATTTTAAAAAGTCATTTTGAATATTCAGTGGGAGTAGTCGGATCTTTAATGGTCAAGTATGGCCAAGCTGTCAGTGGCTTCATCATCTGCTGTGGATCTGTTTGTACAAAGATACCATCTTTGCTGGTGTATTTGGGGATTCCTGCACAGTTTCATTACAATAGGCCACTGTTCACGAGTCTCCAGTGCACTGTCACCTAAAGATAACTGGGTAAGTTTTACTACGATCAGAGCAGGATTCTCACTCTGATCAGAATATCTGGGCCATTCCATTATTGTCATGTCAGTCAACAGATAAATTTTGGCTAAGATACCATGGAGAAATCCTTGCTCTCCTTTGAGCAATGCTATTGAATGTTTGCATCCACCTGTCAAAGGAGCCAGTGCAATAGCCTAACGCTTCAATATTGAGCTGATTGGCATTTTCAAATTTCTGCTGGTATCACTGAAATGGAACTTAATCATCAAAATTTCTGGTGCAATATTATCACTAACCAAGGCTAACACTTAAGTTTGAAGTGTTTGTCAATCATGAACAGTAGTCACTGAAGTTTCATTTTGATTTTTTTAATGACTTTCTTGCTTTTGACGTGTTGTTTATTGCAATCTACTTTCGTTACTACCAAATCTTGTGCTACAGCAATGCATTGTACTTCTTGGGCATGTTATTGATTTAAAATGTTCTGATAATCCAAATATACCTGTGATATTTTCGATGAAGTATCTGCTTAACAAAAATTAACAGTCCTTTGCAAAACAATTGTATATTTATGGGCGGCACAGTGGTTACCACTGCTGCCTCACAGCGCCAGAGACCTGGATTCAATTCCCGCC
>NW_025214838.1:2504-7690 GCF_004010195.1 Chiloscyllium plagiosum
TCCTTAATTCTATTTGCCAAAGCTATCTCATGTCCCCTTTTTGCCCTCCTGATTTTCCTCTTAAGTATACTCCTACTTTCTTTATACTCTTCTAAGGATTCACTCAATTTATCCTGTCTATACCTGACATATGCTTCCTTCTTTTCCTTAACCAAACCCTCAATTCCTTTCATCATCCAGCATTCCCTATACCTACCAGCCTTCCCTTTCACCCTGACAGGAATATACTTTCTCTGGAATCTTGTTATCTCATTTCTGAAGGCTTCCCATTTTCTAGCCGTCCCTTTACCTGCGAACATCTGCTTCCAATCACCTTTTGAAAGTTCTTGCCTAATACGTCAAAATGATTCTTAGGGATTTGAAAGGGTGAATGGTAAAAGGTTGTTTCTCCTTGTGGGAGAGTCTAGGACCAGAGGGCACCATCTCTGAATAAGGGTTCATCCATTTAAGATAGAAATATGTGTTTTGGTGTTATGTCAGGCAGTGTGCATTTAAGAGACACATGAATAATATTACTATATTACAGCATGGGACCTCAGATCCCATCTGAACTCAGGCCACTTGAGGCATGACATGCTGATGAAAGTGATGGACGTGCTCATTCCTGAGGAAGGGTTTATGCCCGAAACGTCGATTCTCCTGCTCCTCGGATGCTGCCAGACCTGCTGTGCTTTTCCAGCACCACTCTCTTCGACTCTGATGGGAGTGTACGACTGCCTGTAACCAAACAGCTTCACGTTAGCCCAGACACTGGTGTGCTGGGACTGTAATGTGTGAACAGGAATATAGGAAAAACAGTAGGCCATTCGACCGATTGAGCCGGGTCTTCTAGTCAATAGAACTGGTCATCATGATTCTTAGGGATTTGACAGGTGACATGCAGAAATGACAGTTCCCCTTATGGGAGATCTTCGGACAAGAGGGCATAAACTCAGAAATAAGGGGTTGCATATTTAAGACAGAGATGTGGAAGGATTTTTTCCTCTCAGGGAGTAGTGAATCTGTGGAATGGTTTTCTGGAAAGGGCTGTAGAGGTTGTATCATTCAGTATATTCAAGGAGAAGATAGATTTTTAATCAATAAGAGGTACCCAGGGCTAAAGCAAAAAAAACAATAACAGGCAGGAAGTGGGTCTGTGAATTTTCTAATTAGCCATGATCTCATTGAATTCACAGTACATACTCGATGGGCTGAATAGCCTCCTTCTGCTGTTAAGGTCAGGGGGGGTGGGGAAGGAAGCCGGAAGTGGATACACATCTGATTGGGAGTTATGGGGAGGAAAGCAGAACAGTGGCTTTTCATTTCCCCAGCCAAGTGCCAGCACAGACATAAATGGGCTGAAAGGCCTCATTCTGAAGGAACAAACCAAACATGTTGTCAACTGGAATTGATCATAACCAGTCTGTTAAGTTGCAGGTAGCCTGGATGGAGACTACTGCTGAAAACTCAGTAAATGCAGCAACCAGTGTGTCAGGTTCTGTTTGCTGAAGGATTCTGACTAATGGCGCAGTAACCACTGTGCAATATTTTTGTTTACGGATCAAGGGTAATGATTTTCAAACCAACACTTGGGTTTCAATTTAAACTGAAATCTTCAAGCTCTGTTTCACACTAAGTATAGCCTTTTCCATTCCACTCTAGACAGCTCAATTTCTTCTGTATCTATCCTGCAAATACATGCCTCATTTTGCAGTAAGAAACATTAACCCCATTGTTTTTGGAACACCCGGTTTAAAAAAAAAGCCAGAGTAACACAGTCTGCAGATGTGTTTTGATGGATGCAATGTTTGAATAAAAAGAGAAACTATGCTGGGAATTGGGCTTTCCAGAAATCTTCCATCGTCTTGCATCAGAAATTATAGGAAAAATCCTAACTGGGACCACTTGAAGCATGACATGCTGGAGTAGGTTTACTAATGTTTGTCTGTAAATAGCTTCACATTAGCCCAAACACTGAAGTGCTGAGTGTAATGCATACACATGCCAGAAGCTGTGATAAGCATGCATTGCATTTACAATAACATTTCATGCACATTTAATTCATGTGTGTTACAGAAGACAACATAAGTCAATGCCTCATCTGGTATAAATACCAAGCTGAAGACATCTGACATAACAATGGAGGTCTCCCTTCAAGACAGACAATATCACTACTGAGTTAAAAACCCCGCACTCTCAGTGCTTTGGCTGTAACTACACCTCACAGACTACAGTGGGTTAAGATTCACCACCTCCCTAATAATTCATAGAATCCCTCCAGTGTGGAAACAGGCCCTTCGGCCCAACAAGTCCACACCGACCCTCTGAAGAGCAACCCACCCAGGTCGATTCCCCTACTCCTCTACATTTAGTCCTGACTAATGCACCTAACCTACACATCCCTGAACACTGTGGGCTAATTCCCGTAGCCAACTCACTTAACCTGCAAGTTGTTGGATTGTAGGAGGAAACCAGAGCACTGGAGGAAACCCACGCAGACATAGGGAGAATGTGCAAACTCCACACAGTCAGTCGCCTGAGGCGGGAATTGAACCTGGGTCCCTTGTGCTGCAAGGCAGCAGTGCTAACCACTGGGCCATCATGGGCAATTAGGAACATTAATGACATCTTCCCTTCAACCTTTGATTGAGATATTAGTTTTTTCAATCAGAATAATATGCTGTCATTTATTTGTAGTTGTACCTTGTTAAACAAAGTATGATTTCTCAGTATTGTTAATAATTGCAAATAATATAAGACATACAGCACAGAAACAGGCCCTTCCATCCAACCAGTCCATGCCAACCATCATGTCAATTTAAACAAGTCCCACCTGCCTGCTCCTGGCCCATATCCCTCCAAATATTTCCTATTCATGAACTTTTCCAAATGTCCATCACATTGTAACTGTACCCGCATCCACCACTTCCTCTGAAAGTTCACTCCAACTATTTGAAAAAGTTGCCCCTCATGTCTTTAAATCTTTCTCCAAGCACCTTAAAAGTGTGTCCCCTCATCTTGAAATCTCCCACCCCAGGGGGAAGACACCTGCCATTCACCTAATCTATGCCCTGCATGATTTCACAAAACTCTATCAGGTCGCCTCTCAATCTCCCAAACTCCAGTGAAAAAAGTCCAAGTCAATCCAGCCTCACCTTATAACTCAAACCCTCCATTCCCAGCAACATCCTGCTAGATCTCTTCTGAACCCTGTCCAGTTTAATAATATCCTTCTTATAACTGGGCAACCAGAACTGGACACAGTACTGCAGAAGAGGCCTCACCAACATCCTGTACAACCTCAACACAAAGTCACAACTCCTATACTCAAAGGACTGGACAATGAAGGTCAGTGTTCTAAATGCCTTCTTAACCACCCTGTCTATATGTGATACAAACTTCTAAGAATTATGGACCTGCACCCCTAGGTTCTCTGTTCTACAACACTACCCACAACCTTACCTTATACAGTTAAAAGTCCTGCCCAAATTTGTTTTACCAAAAATGCAATGCCACACATTTATTCAAATTGAACTCCCTCTGCCACTCCTCAGCCCATTGACACAATTGATCAAGATCTCTTTACGATCTTAGATAACCTTCATCACTGTCCACTATACCACCGAATTTGGTGTCATCTGCAAACCTACTAACCATGCCTCCTCCTATGTTCTCATCCAAATCATTTATATAAATGACAAACAAAAGAGGACTCAGAACTGATCCCTGTGGAACTCCACTGGTCACAGGCCTCCAGTCCAAAAAGGAATCTTCCACCATCACTCTCTCCTGCTGTTAAACCATTTTTGTATCCTATTGGCAAGCTCACCCTGAATTCAGTGTGATCTAACTTTACAAATTAGTCTATCATATGGAAACTTGTCAAAGGCTTTACTAAAATCCAAATTATCAACGTTTACTGCTCTTCCCTCAATCTTTTTGGTTCCTTCCTCAAAAAAACTCAAATCAACTTGAAAGATAGGAATTCCCTTGCACAAAACCATACTGACTATCCCTAATCATTCCCTGCCTGTCCAAATACTCAAACCCATCTTTCATAATCACCTGCAAAGCTCAACGCATCACCGGAGCCAGACTCCCAGGTCCATAGTTCCCAGGCTTCTCCTTACATCCGTTCTTAAAGCCACATCATTAACCACTCTCCAGTCATCCAGCACCTCACCCGCAGTTATAGATAAAACAAATATTTCTGCAAGAGGCCCACAATTTTCTCCCTAGCTTCCACAATGTCCTAGAATACACTCAGTCAGTCAGGTCCCAGAGATTTAAACTACCGCTATATTTCCTAAGACCTCCAGCACTAATACTTTTGCAACGTGAACTGTTTTCAAAACATCAATATTTCTTTCTCCAAGTTCTCTAGCCTCAATTTCTTCCTCGCCAGTAAATATTGCTGCAAAATGTTCATTTAATATCTCTCCCATCGCCTAAGGTTCAACACAAAGACAACCTCTTTGATCTTTGAGGGGCCCTACTCTCTCTCCAGTCACCTTCCTGCCATTAAAATGTATTTGTAAAATCGCTTTGGATTATCCTTAACCTTGTTTACCAAGGTTCCCTCATATCCTCTCCTTGCCTGCCTCATCTCCCTCATATCCTCTCCTTGCCTGCCTCATCTCCCTCATAAGGTCCTACAGTCTTGACACTGTTCAAGAGATTCATTTGAACTTAGTTGTCTATATCTAATATAGGCCTCTTTTTTATTCTTGACTGGAACCTCAATGTCTTTATTCATTCATTGTTCTCTAATCCTACCATTTCACTCAAACAGGAACATAATGACTCTGAATTCTCACTGTCACACTTTTGAAAGCCTCCCACTTATCTGATGTCCTTTAACTTGTAAACAGTCTAATCAAGTTTTGAAAAGTTCTTGTCTCATACGATTAAAATTTGCCTTACTCCAAAAAACTTTAATTTTAATGGAAGACTTATCCTTTTCCATTCTGATCACTAGAGGAGAAAGTGAGGTCTGCAGATGCTGGAGATCAGAGCTGAAAATGTGTTGCTGGAACAGCGCAGCAGGTCAGGCAGCATCCAAGGAACAGGAGAATCGACGTTTCGGGCATAAGCCCTTCTTCAGGAATTCCTGAAGAAGGGCTTATGCCCAAAACGTCGATTCTCCTGTTCCCTGGATGCTGCCTGACCTGCTGCGCTTTTCCAGCAACACATTTTCAGCTCTGATC
>NW_025214838.1:21181-27308 GCF_004010195.1 Chiloscyllium plagiosum
CCCCCTGGGCTAGACGGGATATACCCAAGGCTACTGCAAGAAGCGAGGGAAGAGATTGCTGTGCCTTTGACGATGATCTTTGGGTCCTCATTGTCCACTGGAGTAGTGCCAAATAATCAGAGAGTGGCAAATGTTATTCCCTTGTTCAAGAAAGGGAATAGGGATAATCCTGGAAATCACAGACTGGTCAGTCTTACGTCTGTGGTGGGCAAATTATTGGAGAGGATTCTGAGAGACAGGATTTATGTTTAATTGGAAAACCATATCTTGGTTAGAGATAGTCAGCATGGCTTTGTGAGGGCAGGTCATGTCTCACAAACCTTATTGAATTCTTTGCCAATGTGACAAAATGCATTGATGAAGGTAGAGCAGGGGATGTGGTGCATATGGATTTTAGCAAGGCATTTGATAAGGCTCATTTCAGAAAGTAAAGAGGCATGGGACACTTGGAAATTTGGCTGTCTGGATACGGAATTGACTGACCCGTCGAAGAGAGAAGGTGGTAGTAGGTGGAAAGTATTCAGCCTGGAGCTTGGTGACCAGTAGTGTCCTGCAGGGATCGGTTCTGGGACCTCTGCTCTTTGTGATTTTTATAAATGACCTGGAGAAGAAGTAGAAGTGTGGGTTAGTAAGTTTGCCAATGGCATGAAGGTTGGTGGAAGGTCTATTGGAGATGTGACGGGACATTGACAGGATGCAGAACTGGACTGATAAGTGTCAGATGGAGTTCAACCTGGAACAGAGTGAAGTGATGAATTTTGGAAGGTTGAATTGGAATGTAGAATGCAGGGTTAAAGGCAGGATTTTTGACTGTTTTGAGGAACAGAAGGTTCTTGGGCTTCCATGTCTATAGATCCCTAAAAGTCCACTTAAGACGACGTATGGTGTGTTAACATTAGCAGGGGGAATGGAGATTAAGAGCCACGAGGTTATGCTGCAGCTCTACAGAGCCCTGGTTAGACCACACTTGGAATATTGTGTGGAGTTTGCAGATTCTCCCCGTGTCTACGTGGGTTTCCTCCAGATGCTCCGGTTTCCTCCCACAGTCTAAATATGTGCAGGTTAGGTGAATTGGCCATGCTGGACTGCCCATAGTGTTAGATGCAATAGTCAGAGGGAAGTGGGTCTGAGTGGGTTACTCTTCGGAGGGTCAGTGTGGGCTTGTTGGGCTGAAGGGCCTGTTTCCACACTGTAGGGATTCTAATCTAATCATGTCATTTTTCAATCTTTCTCCTCTTACCTTAAAAATATACCCCCAGGTTTGAACTCCCTCACCCGAGGGAAAAGATCCTTGCATTCCCTTATCGAAACCCTCATGATTTTTTAAACATCAATAAGGTCGCCCCTCACCCTCCAATGCAGCAGCCCATTTTTATACCTCAAACCCTCTATTCCTGACAACATTTCGGTAAATCTTTACTGAACCCCCTCCAGTTTAATAACATCCTTCCTCTAACAGGGCAATGAGAATTGCACACATTTTGGGTGGCACGGCGGCACAGTGGTTAGTGGGGCGGCACGGGCGGCAAGCACTGCTGCCTCACAGCGCCAGAGACCCAGGTTCAATTCCCGCCTCAGGCGACTCTCTGTGTGGAGTTTGCACATTCTCCCCGTGTCTGCGTGGGTTTCTTCCAGGTGCTCTGGTTTCCTCCCACAATCCAAAAATGTGCAGGTTAGGTGCATTGGCCATGTTAAATTGCCCCTAGTTTTAGGTGAAGGGGTAAATGTAGGCGTTTGGGTCTGAGTGGTTTATGCTTCGGCGGGTTGGTGTGGACTTGTTGGGCCGAAGGGCCTGTTTCCACACTGTAAGTAATCTAATCTAATCCCGAAGAGGCCTCATCGCTGTCCTGTACACATTCAACATAATGGTAGAACTTCCTATACTCTAAGGACTGAACAATGAAGCCAAGTGTGCTAAATACATTCTTAACTCCCCTGTCTAACTGGGGTGCAAATTTCAAAGAAGTATGTCCCTGACCCTGAGGACTCTCTCTGCTCTCCAACACTACCCAGGGCCCGACCATTAAGTCCTGACCTTGTTTGTATTACCACAATGCAATACCTCACGTTTATCCAAATTAAACTCCATCTGCTACTTCTCAGCCCTTTAACCCAATTGATCAAGATCTCTTTGTGATCTTGGGTCACATTCTTCACTGTCTATTTTACCATTTTGGTGTCATCCACAAACTTACTAACCATTGCCTCCTACATTCCCATCCAAATCCTTTGTATAAATGACTAACAGAAGTGGAGCCAGTACCGCTCCCTGTGGGACACCACTGGTCACAGGCCTCCATCTGAAAAACAATGATCCACCATCACCTGCTGTCTTCTACCATCAAGCCAATTATATCAAATTGGCAAGCCCACCCTGAATCCCTAACTTTACTAACCTGTCTCCCATGCAGAACTTTGTCAAAGGCTTTACTAAAGCCCAAGCAAACATCATCTAACACTATGTCCTCATCAATCATTTTGGTTACTTCTAAAAACAAACCCAATCAAGTGTGTGAGACATGACTTTCCTCACACTAAACTATACTGACTATCTCTAATCAATCCTTTCTTCTCCACCCTGTGTAAATCCTACCTTTCAGGATCATCTCCAAAAACGTACCCACCACCCATGTCAGACCCTCAGGTCAATAGTTCCCAGCCTTCTCCTCACATCCCTTCTTAAACAATGACATATTAGCCACCCCTCAGTCCTCCAGTGCTTTATCCATGTTTATAGATGATACAAATATTTCTGCTCAATGCCGCACAATTTTCTCTCTAACTTCCCACAATGTCCTGGGACACACCTGATCAGGTCTTCAAGGTTTATCTATCTTTATGTTTTCTAACATCTCCATCACTTCCTCTTCTGGACTGTGAACTGTTTCTAAAATATCAATATTTATTTCCCTGATTTCTCTCGTTTCCATTTCTTTCCCAACAATAAAAACTGATGCAAAATATTCATTCATATCTCTCCCATCTCTTGAGGTTCAATACAAAGACAACTCGTTGGTCTTTAAGGGGTCATACTCTCTCCAGTTGCTCCCTCACAGTTAACGTATTTATAGAATATCTTTGGATTATCTTTAACCTTACCTGCTAAGGCTATTTCCTGTCCCCTCTTTGCTTTCCCCATTTCCTTCTCATGAATGCCCCTAAACTCTTTATACTCTTCAAGACATTCTGTTAATCCCAATTGTCTCTCTCGTTGATTATTTCTGATTCTCGACTTGAACTTCAACATCTTTATTCATCCAGTGTTCCCTAACCTTACCAGCCTTGCCTTTCACTCTAACAGGAACAGAATGTTTCTGAACTCTTGTTATCACACTTTGGAAGGCCTCCCTTGTCAGTCCTCCTTTTCCCTGTGATCATTCTGCTCCAATCAACTTTTGAAAGTTCTTGTTTCATACCCTTTCATACCCATTTGCCTTACTCCAATTTAGAACTTTAACTTTTAGGGAAGACGTATCCTTTTACATAACTATTTTAAAATTACTGGCATTATGATCATTGGTCCAAAAGTGTTCCCTGACTAACACTTTGGTCACTTGTCCTGCCTTATTTCCCAAGAGAAGATCAAGTTTTGATCAGTTTCCTGTAGGAACATTTGTATATTGATAAAGAAAGTTTTCTTGCAATTGAACAAATTCTTCACATCAAAACATTTAACACCATGGCAGTCTGAGTCAATGTTTGGAAAATTAAAATCCCCTCCTATTACAACCTGATTATTATAATATCTTCTCCATATTTGTTTCTCAATTGCCCTCTGACTATTGGGGAGCCGACAGTACAATCCCATCAAGGTGATTATCACCTCACAATAATGGAAGGAAATAAAGCAAAATCCTTTCTTCACTGAAATTCATAAACCCCAAGGCCACAGGGAAGTCATTGCCTTGTGATTGGAAGAGGGAAGCCCAACGGATTTCCAATAGTCATTCATTAAACATCACTGAAGTTGATCATTGTCGATAATCAGATTTCTCAGCATCAATCAAGGATGAAACCATCGATATTTCAGTCTTACAGAGCAGGAAGAATGGACTGAAAGAAGTGAGCATGAATGTTATTAATAACTCCAGTGATATTAGGTAGATGAGAACACTCACAGATGATCCAATAGAAACTAGGAACAAATATCCTGGGATGTCACTTCATCCTCTGTACTGACTTCACAGGGAAATATCTTCAATGGCAGAAGTGTGGACCTCTCCCAAAGCCATGCCATAATAGATGGTGTTACCAATCACTGTAACCCATGGCATTGTATTAATGGTAAACCTGGCTGCCCACTTCCCTGTGTTGTTGGTGACTATGACTCTATCATTACTCCATCATCCGGTCTTCAGGTACTGAAGCCCAGCATTAGCTGTCTCTTCTGTAGACATGCCTAATGTTCGGGGGTGGGGTGGGGTTGAAACAGATAATAATACAAATTACCCAAACTTACTTTTTTTTAATTGAAAAGAATATATGAATGATTGACTTTGAAGTTTATTAGGCTCAGCTGCTCTGTTCAGTCTTCAAGCTTCAGTTGGACCCTTCAGTCCAACTTGTCCATGCCAACCAAATATCCTAAATTCATCTAGTCCCACTTTAGATTAGTTTACATTACAATGCGGAAACAGGCCCATCGGCCCAACAAGTCCACACTGACCCGCCGAAGCGCAACCCACCCATATCCCTACATTTACCCCTTCCTAACACTATGGGCAATTTAGCATGGCCAATTCACCTGACTGCACATCTTTGGACTGTGGGAGGAAACCGGAGCACCCGGAGGAAACCCACGCAGACACGGGGAGAACGTGCAAACTCCACACAGTCAATCGCCTGAGGCGGGAATTGAACCCAGGTCTCCGGCGCTGTGAGGCAGCAGTGCTAACCACTGTGCCACCGTGCTGTCCAGCACTTGGACCATATCCCTCTCAACCCTTCTTATTCATATACTCATCCAGGTGCCTTTTAAATATTGTAATTGTACCAACCTCCACCACTTCTTCTGGCAACTCATTCTATTCACACACCACCCTCAGCATGAAAACGTTGCCCCTTAGATCTCTTTTAATATCGAAATGTCACCTCCAATAAACCATCTCATCTGTAAACCAAATCACTGTTTGGTCAGACATCCCATGGGATAATCAGTGCAATTATATCCTGTGCTAAGGGGCAAAGAACTGAAAATGTGTTGCTGGAAAAGCGCAGCAGGTCAGGCAGCATCCAAGGAGCAGGAGAATCGACGTTTCGGGCATAAGCCTGAAGAAGGGCTTATGCCCGAAACATCGATTCTCGATTTTGTAGATGACGTTTGTTGTGCATGCTGTCTGGTTCATTAGCTACTATTTGAGTGTGTTGTTTGATTTGTGGGCTACCATGCTGCCAACAGGTCTGAGTAGGCTGGCAGTCATTTCAGAGATGTCTCTGATGCAGGGTAAAGTGCCTAAGGCTTCTGGGCCTGTTTTGTCTGCTTGTTTGGGTTTGTTGCTGAGAAATCGATGGAATGTGTTTATTGGGTACCTGTTCTTCTTGAATATACTGTACAGGTGGTTTTCTTCTGCTCTTTGAAGTTCTACAGTGCTGCAGTGTGTGGTGGCTCATTGAAGTACTGTCCTAATGCAGTTTTATTTGTGGATGTTGGGATGATTGCTTCTGTAGTTCAGTATTTGGTCCATGTGCTGTTTTCTTGTGGATGCTCATTTGAAGGTCTCCATTGGCTGTCCACTCTACTGTGACATCTAGAAATGGCAGGTTATTGTTGTTTTCCTCCTCCTTTATGAATTTTATGCCAGTAAGGATACTATTGATGATCTTGAATGTTTCCTCTAAATTGTTTTGTTTAGTGATCACAAAGGTGCCATCCACGCAGCGGACTCAAAGTGTCACTTGAATGGTTGGGAGAGTTGTTTGTTTGAGTCTCTGAATTATTGTTTCTGCAAGGAACCCTGATATTGGTGATCCCATAGGTGTTCCATTGATTTGCTTGAGGGTCCTGCTATTGAAAGTGAAGTGGGTGGTGAGGCATAGTTCCACCAGCTTGATGATGTTGTCCTTGTTGATGAAGTTGGTGGTGTTTGGTATATGTGTCTTTGGTTTTTCTAATAGCATAGTCAGTGTT
>NW_025214838.1:28829-30616 GCF_004010195.1 Chiloscyllium plagiosum
ATGTACTACTTGACAACTACTGCCGTATTATGATGTTTTGCAGGAGAATAAAAGGATTAGGTTAAATATAATTTTTTTATCTCGGTAGAACTTAACTTGCTTAGTCTCTACATTGCTGGGTGGATGCCAGGGGTATAGAAACACTAGAATACATTAAATAAGAAGGAGGCAATGCAATGGATCCGTCTTGAACATTGCAGCCAAGATATAGTGGGCGGCACCGTGGCACGGGGGTGGGCACTGCTGCCTCACAGCACCAGAGACCCAGGTTCAATTCCCACCTCAGGCGACTGACTGTGTGGAGTTTGCACGTTCTCCCCGTATCTGCGTGGGTTTTCTCCGGGTGCTCCAGTTTCCTCCCACAGTCCAAAGATGTGCAGGTCAGGTGAACTGGCCATGCTAAATTGCCTGGAGTGTTAGGTTAGGGGTATGGGTGGGTTGCACTTTGGCGGGTCGGTGTGGACTTGTTGGGCCGAAGGGCCTGTTTCCACATTGTAAGTAATCTAATGTAATATTATCAGAAGCTGTAGCCTTCAATTTATCAATGCTCCCAGCCACAACTTGCTATCAGTTGGTGTGAACTGAATTGATTATCACAGCAGGTTCATGTTTTGTATCTCTGTAACCCCTTGAACATGAACTGTTCACTCAGAATCTTAGAATCCCTACTGTGTGGGAAAAGGCCCTTCGGCCCAACAAGTCTACACTGATCCTCCAAATCCATATCCCATTACTCTACGTTTACCATTGAATAATACACTTAAGCTACACATCCCTGAACATTATGGGCAATTTAACATGGCCAATTTACCTAACCTGCACATATTTGGATTGTGGACAAAACCAGAGCACCGAGAGGAACCCACGCAGACACAGGGAGGATGTGCAAACTGCACACAGACAGTCACCCGAGGCTGGAATCAAACCCAGGTCCCTGGCACAGTGAGGCTGCAGTGCTAACCAGTTGTTGCTTTGGACTATGTTAACATCTTTAAAGGTGCAGCACCATACAGTTAAAACTGGCAGAGAATCATGTGAAAGCAATGTGCTATCCAACTCTAATCCATGCTATGCCTGATAGTTCAAATTCTAATTTAACATATTTAATATCTTTGGCCGAAAAGCACACTCGTCTCTGCTGCAGCTTCTTGCTGAGCTTCTCCACTGACTGTAACCCTGTTACCATTTGACTGACAGTTCCACAAACTTTCATATTATCTGGTCACACTTCTTAAAGTCTTCATTCTTGCAGCAGTGCATGGACTGATCCCCGAAATTTCACTGAACCCATGCTTCTCTTTGACAACCATATTCTGCTTCTTGAATACTTCAAGGAGAATTTCTTATCATCCTGTTCAAGTCTAATTGGCTTTTTATCCTTGGTTCCTTTATTGTTCCTACACGGGTTGTTTCTCAAATTAATTGGTTTTGTACATGTTGATACTAATTGGCTTATACTATTAGGGTCTTTTATTCATTTAATCCTTGGTCAGTTTCCATTCACAGATTAGAAACCCTTGTCTCTGATCCCTGCCTTTTTGAGATCAGTATAGTTTTAGCAGCAAACCCTGATTAATATGAATTGGTTTTACAGTTTGACCATTACACCTGTTAATCCTTGCAGTAAGACACAGCAGAAGGTGGTCATGCCATCCCTTAAGTCTGCTTTGCCATTTAATGAAATCATGACCGATTTGATATAATGCTAACTGATTCCCTTAAAAATCGCTCAGTATTGAATGTCCTTATACAGCCTATACAGTCTCTGTGATAAATAATTCCATAGA
>NW_025214838.1:30675-41870 GCF_004010195.1 Chiloscyllium plagiosum
TCCTGACCTGTACCAAACTGTTTCTCTCCACAAATACTGTCTGATCACATGTGCTTTCCTGGCATTTTGCGTTTTTAATTTCAGATTTCCAGCATTGGCAACATTTTGCCTCTCTCTCGGGACATCAGGCTCAGCGGTTTGCACTGCTGCCTCACAGTGTCAGGAATCCAGGTTCAATTCCAGCCTTGGGTGACAGTGTGTGTGGAGTTTGTACAGTCTCCCAATGTTCTGCATGGGTTTCCGTCATGTGTTCCAGTGTCCTCCCACCGTCCAAAGATGTCACGTTAGGTGGATTAAACATAGCAAATGTGTGATTACAGTATAGGGTAGGGATCGGAGTCTGAGGAGAAAACTCTTGGGAGGGTCAGCACATACTCAATGGGCCAAATGGTCTTTCTCCACATTGTAGGGATTCTATGATCAGGAATTTTTTCAGTTGGCATCCTCATCTTGCCCATTTTCAGCTGTTCCTTCAACAATCTTCCATTTATCATATAAAGTCACAGCGATGTTCATGAGCAATTTTACATCATTCAGCTCCATTCCCAATTCCTTCCAGAATAAGGCAGCTCACAAGGCTCCTGCAGCACAACCTGGACAACGTCGTGTGGCAGATAGTACTTACTAATGAAGAAATCACCATTTCCAACAAGAAAATAGTCAACTGCCTGATTATTACAAATGTGGATTTGAGAATGTGGCAGAAACTAGATACTGAGTGACTGTCAAATTCTATCCACCATTTATAAATTAGAAGGTAGATGCAGGTGATGGAAGTTTCCTTCCACAAACAGACATCAATTGTTTACTCTTAAGCGAAAACTAAGATTTCTGTTATACAGAAGTACTGAGAGTTAGAGTACTTCTGTCCCTCAGTACTCCAGACACAGGAAGATCCGAAGACAAGAACCTACAGCTGCCTGGTTCTGAGACAAGAAGTGTTGTTTAGTAATTCTTAATTGGGAGTTTTATTGGACTAGTATTATAGAAGGGAAGGTAGAATGTAAGTTAGAGAAAGAAATTGTAAATAGTAGTTAATTATTCTCTGTTATACTTTAAGAAATAAAGCCATTTATTTTATTTTAAATATTCCTTGGCCATTCAAATTTTTACGGATTACTGCACAGGATCAATCTTTTCTGTGTTGCTGGTTTTAAGTTAAGCAGGAGGGTTTACCCTGTGCCGTAACAAGGGTTACCGTAGAAATCACCCTAGTTCTATATGGCTGCTCTCTCATAGACAGAGGGAGGGGGAGAGGGAGAGAGGGAGAGAGGGGGAGAGGGGGAGAGGGGGAGAGGGGGGAGAGAGGGAGAGAGGGAGAGAGTCAACTAGTGGTGAGCTTAACCTAAGGATCACTTCTCCTCTTTACATCTCACACCAGCCATCCAGCCAACTGACCCCCTGTGGCAATGATGGCTGGAGGGCTGGTTCATGATGTAGAGTGACACCGATAGCACAGGTTCAATCCCCACACACTAGCTGAGATCACCATGATGGTCCCACCTTCTCAACCTCACCCCTCCCCTGGGGCATGGTGACACTCAGGTTAAACTCATGACCAGTCATGTCTCGCTAATGAGAGAACAGCCTGTGGTTCGCTATGACTATGGGGACATGGAAGGAATATATATCCAAAACACGATGGTGAGTGGTTTGGAAGGGAACATGTAGGTAGTGGTGTTCTCATGCATCTACTGCCTTTGTCTTTAGGAAGGTATAGTCGTACATTTGGAAGATGCAGTCTAAGGAGTATTGGTGAATTTCTGGATGGTGAATTGGTGAATATCTAGTTGATGATACATAAGGCTGCTAAAGAAGATTGGTGTTGGATTCACTGCATGTTTGTAGATAGGGTGCCAATCAAACTGGCTTTGTCCTAAAAAAGCAACTGCTGGAGAAATTCAACAGGTCTGGTAGTATCTGTTGAGAGAGAAAGAGAATTAATGTTTCTAGTCCTACATGACTCCTCCTCAGTACTATTCTGAAGAGGAGTTATATTGGAATCAAAAGGTTAATTCTGTATTTCTCTCCACCAATGCTGTCAGGCTTGTTGACTTTCTCCAGCACTTTCCGGTTTCATTTCAGGCTTCAAGTGTCTACAGCATTGTGTGTTTATCATGACAGTCACCAATGTCTTGACTGTTGTTGGAGATACATTTCATCCAGTCAAATGGGGTGTATTCCATCATATTCCTGATGTGTGCCTTGTAGATAGCAGAGAGGCGTTTGGTGTCATGAACTGCATCACTCACGGCAGTATTTTTGCTCTCTGACCTGCCCTTCTATCCACAGTGAGCAGGACTTATCTCATGAGTCCAGCTCATTTTCAGCTCAATGGTAACTCCGATACTGTTGATCGTAGGGGATTCAGCAATAGCAAAGCCTTAAGTGTCCAGAAGCATTATTTAGGTGATCTCTTATTGAAGGTGGTAATTGCTTCCCATTAGTATAGCGCGAATGTTAATTGCCAATTGTCAGCCCAGGCTGGAATTTTCAGGGGTCTTGAGACAGACCGACATAGAGCGTTCAGTATCTGAGGATGTAAGAATGCTTTGAACATTGTGCAAGCATTAGTGAACCCTCTGATTTATGGCATTCTGATTGAGAGAAGGTCAGTTATACATTCACTTAAGATAGTTAGGGCTAGGACACAATCTTGAGGACCTCCTGCTGTGAGGTCTTGGAGCTTAGATGGCTGTCCTCCATAAACCACACCAATTTCTGTCGGTCTGGAGTCACATGTAGCCCAGACCAGGTAAGGACAGTAGTTATCTTTCCTTAAAGGATATTAATGAACCAGGTGCATTTTCTTTGAAAACTGACATTAGTTTCATGGTTGACATTAGAGTTTATAATCCACATACTTATGAAATTGAAGTTTTGTCATGCTGGGATTTGACCCAATTCCATGATAGTGGACTGTGGGAGGAAACTGGAGCACCTGAAGGAAACCCACGCAGACACGGGGAAAATGTGCAAACTCTACACAAACAGTCGCCTGAGGCGGGAATTGAACTAGAGTCTCTGGCGCTGTGAGGCAGCAGTGCTAACCACTGTTCCAATTACCCAATAAAGTTTTAAGATTTTTTTTACCATTTAGTGATAAGTTAATTTGTTTCTATTTGATCCCAAAAAATGGAAATACGACAGACTAAGTGATAGTGGTGAATTACATGAATTTGTGTTGACTATGACCAATGGTGAGAACATCCAGTTTGTATCAGGGTTTGTGTATTTGCTCAGTGGGAGTTATAATGGAACGATGGATGATTAGAGGGAATTATTTTACCATTCAGAGGGAGGTAGAAAGGTAAAAGAATAATTTGTATGTGTGTGAGGTAATTGTGGTGTGTATGTGTGTATGTGCACACATGTGTACATGTCTTTCCGTGTCTCTGTGTGTAAAATACCAAAGAAATTCTTCTGCATGAATAAGAACTCTTTCTTTCCCTTAGTCTTAAAGGATTCTGGAATGTGCTTATCTGAAAAATTGGAATTTGAAACCCAAGGTTCTAAGAAAAGGAATAACAGACCAGGAATAACAGACTAGTGAGTGTCTATCAATGTAAGAGAAATTATTGGAGAAAATTCCAAAAGAAAGGATTCATCTCCAATTAAAGAAACAAGGTTTGATCATGGACAGTCAGCACAGCTTTGTCAGATGGAGGTCATGCCTAACAAATCTGGTGGAGGTTTTGAGGAGGTGACCATGTCTGTGGATGTGGCTAGGACAATTGAAGTAGTTTATTTGGGTTTTAGCAAAGTCTTTGACAAGGTTCCACATGGGGGATTCAGAATGAAGGTAAAAGCATATGGCAGCTGGAGCAACTTGGCAAGTTGGCTGGGAAATTGGCTCAGTCAGAGGAGGCAGCGGATATTGACAGAAGGCTGTTTGTGTAATTAGAGGCTCATGTACAGTGTGTATCACAGATCAGTGCTGAATCCCTTATTGTTTGTCATATTCATAAATAATATAGACTGGTCAGATCGGCAGATCAGTGGCAGATGCAATTTAACTCTGACAAATGTGAAATGATGCACTTTAGTAGAAGTCTCAACATAAGGCACTGAGTGGTGGGACACCAGGAAGCTCAGAGAAACAGAAGGACCTTGAGGTGCTTGTTAACAGATCGCCAAAGGCAGCAAGACAGGGTAATAGGATAGTTAAGGCATACAAGATACGTGTCTTTACCAGTCCAGGAATAGATAAAGTCATAGAGATTCTCAGCATGGCCCAAATTGCTCGTGCCACCCAGTTTTCACAATTAAACTAGTCACATTTGCCTGGGTTTGGTCCATATCTACCCCATCCATGTACCTATTTAAATGTTTCTTAGGGCGGCACGGTGGCTCAGTGGTTAGCACTGCTGCTTCAGAGCACCAGGGACCTAGTTTCAATTCCCGTCTCGGGCAACTGTCTGTGTGGAGTTTGCACATTCTCCCTGTGTCTGTGTGGGTTTCTTCTGGGTGCTCTGGTTTCCTCCCAGTCCAAAGATGCGCAGGTTAGGTGAATTGGCCACGCTAAATTGTCCATAGCGTTAGGTGCAGGGGAATGGGTCTGGGTGGGCAACAAGTGTGGACTTGTTGGGCTGAAGGGCCTGTTTCCACACTGTAGGGAATCTAATCTAATCAAATCACAAAACTGTACTTGCTTCTGCCAATACCTCTGGCAGCCTGTTACAAGCACTCACCATCGTCTGTCTGAACAAAGTGTCCCTCTGAATCCTTTTGTATCTCTCCACTCTCACCTTAACTTATGCTCTCTAATTTTTGACTCTCCTATACTGGCGAAAGTCTGTTGGCTATCTATCTTATATGAATCTCACAAGATTTAATAAAGCTCAATAAGGTTGCCTCTCAGTCTCCTACGTTCCCGGGGAAAAAAGTCCCAATCTATTCAACCTCGTCTTATAGCTCAAAACTTCCAGTCCAGGTAGCATCCTAGTAAGTGGAGGGCCAACACTGAGGTGTAGCTGAAAGGCAGGAGGTTTAGAGGGAACATGATATCCGGAGTACGGCAGCGTCCTACAGTGCATTGCCCAGGAGGATAACTGAGAAGGAAATCCTCAAAACCTTTAAAAAGTACTTGAATGAGCATTTGAAATGTCATAACATTCACGATTGTGGACTAAGTGCTAGGGAGTGGGACTTGTGCAGCTTTTCATGTAATTTTTGGAGGGAAAATCTTTATGAATCGATGGGTCACCTCTGTCCTATATGGTGCTATCATTCTATAATTTTGAAGTTAAGGTTCTGATTTCTTTTTGTCTTTGTTTTGAGAAATTATTACCAAGTGTAAGTTCCAGTTATTGTTGTGGTCAGTATTAGTTTCAGCTTCTGTATTTGAGTACTCAATCAGACAGACTTTCCCAAATGAGTTGTGGAACTGAATTAACAAGGAAAATAGTGGTATAACAGTGTGCAGTAGAACAGCTGTCAAGGTACATGAGGTATTGAATGATTGAATATCCTCAGTAAAATAAAAATGTTATCACAGAAAAGAATATCAAAAGATATTCAGATGTTGATGGGACTATCAGTGTGTGAAACACTGCAAGCATTCTTGTTTGATGACAAGTTGCAAGAAGCGGTTGTGACCAAAGAAGATTAGATTCATCCAGTCTTTGGGGTATTCAAATGTAGACTTAAATTTCAATGACATTACATCATCAAAATAAACCTGTTGTCGTAATCTCTTTGTTCAAAATGATATTAAAAAGGTGAAGGTGTGATCATACTTTCCCAGGAGAGGTACAACAAAATATAAAACAATGTCTCTGGATATGTCTCATCTCTCATTTTGAGATAATTCGGATAGATGTCTGCAGCAGGAAGGGAGAGGTTGTTTCACAAACAACAAAATGTATTTTCCAAACATAATGATTTCAAACATATACGACACCATCCTTGTCCTTGTTGGTATACCTGGTAAGTCTTGGAACAACTTAAGTTACATAAGTCGATATTTCCGATCTGCATTTACTGATGATTTAATTTCCATTTAGCAAGGCAAATCCCAATGTCAGATGAAAGTGCTCTCACTTAGAGTTTAAAGTGAATTGTTTGTCAATTCAGAAGTTTCTCAGTAACGTGTAGCGGTGTCTGTTTCTCTGTACTGTGCAGAATAGGTTGACACTGAGGCCTCAATGAAGAAGTTTGGCTGAACACTGGCCCCAGCTTGTCTAGAAAGGATTTAGCAAGACCATTCTCTCTCCATGGTCACTTAAAGTCTGCTCTCAGTCAGGTGGATTAGATTAGGTTCCCTGTGACATGGTGGCTCAGTGGTTAGCATTGCTGCCTCACAGCACCAGTGACCTGGGTTCAATTCCTGCCTCTGGTGATTGCAAACTCCATGCAGACATGTTCTCCCTGTGTCTGTGTGGGTGTCCTCCCACAATCTAAACGTGTAGGTGAGGTGAATTGACCATGTTAAATTGCATACAGAGTTAGGTCCATTAATTAGTGTCAGTGTGGACCTTTTGGGCCAAATGTTTCCACCCTGTAGAAAATCTAATCATGATAGGGGTGGATCAGCCAAGATGGCTTTGACCATCTTATGAGTTTTTGTCAGTCAGTGGATGCCTGGGGTTATGATATCTGTGAGGACAGATCACTGGGAGGGTTATTGAACACAAGGTTCCAACTACAATGTATATTGTTGAAATTATGTGAATGCCATGTGAGGCGTGCCATTTGTAAAATGGTGCACAGTGCTGTGGTGCTGAGCGCAATAGGATAAGCGCTGAGGTCTGGAGTTTTAGGTGCCTCAGAGGATTAAATTGTCCAACAGGATGTTTCTATCTTGCCTTTTCTTGCTTTATCCTTTGATGTTCCCCAAATGATAATGTGAAGGTCCTCCAATTTGCATCCCTTTGGGATTATTATTTAGACTTTGGCTGTCAGTTTAAATATGTAATTGCTATCATTATTATTCACATTGTTATAACATTATTATTATGACTATTCTGTCAGGACTGATGTTTTAGAGACTAAAACCCCTGGATATATTTTTAGACGGATTCACCTTGAGGCTGGAGTGTTACACCATGTACTGCAGTACTCCATCAACTTTGTGAAACCTCGGTCATTGTACCTGGCTCAGAACGGTGGAGATTGGGTGGGACAACATCGTTTTTTGTAGATGGAAGACATTTTGGTTTAGGGTGACTGATGCGCAATTTCGGATATTTGATATAGTTGTGTGGTTCAGAGGCTCCAATCAGGATCAAGAACATCCGGCCGTATGGAGAGAAAGTCAGCCCTGCTACTGTGACACCAACTGACCTGATGTTCAGTATTGAGGGACATGCTGCATTAGATACTGTATCAGGATCACCAATTGAATCATAGTCCATCAACAGCATACTAATCGATGAGGGTAGAGCAGTGGATGTTTCTGCATGGATTTCAGTAAAGGCGCCCGCTATGGTCCATCCTGAAGATTACACTACATTGGATCCATGATAAGATGGCAGCTTCGATTCCCATAGAAAGCAGAGGAGAGTGAGGAAAGGTGTTTTTCTGGTTGGATGTTGGTGACTTGTGGTGTTCCTCAGGGTTCCATAATGGGACCTCTGCCCTTTGTTTATTTGCAGATGATAGAACGATCAGTGAAGTTGTGGATAAGGTTGTCAAAGATACAGTGGAGATCAATTGCCGATATGGGTGGAAAGGTGTCAGATGGAGTTTAATCTGGGTAAGGAGGAGGCGCTGCACTTTAGGAGATTGAATGATAGGGAAAAGATATACTGTTAATGGCAGAACCCTGAACAGCATTGATGTACAGTGATCTTGGTGTTCAAGTCCATAGCTCCCTGCAAGTGACCATGCAAGTAAATAGGGTAGCAAAGATGATGTATGGTCAGCTTGCCTTTATTGGCTGATCAATTGAGTACAAGAATAAAGATGTCATGTTTCAGCTTTATAAAGACTGTTCCTGTGCTGTACAGCTCGATGTTCTGTGTTCTCATGTGAATCATCTGTCAACCCTGATTTACATGATGCTCTTTGTCTCATGGTGTAGGACATCATTGCACCGATTGTCACATAGGATGTCTGTCCAAACAGTAATTGTGGTTTACACCATCGAGACAAATTTGCATAGACATATCAGTTCCTAAAGTTATAAGGTGAGATGTTACATCAATGCTATTCAAGATCTTGCTGATCAATTTGAGCCAATCTGCCCTTAGAAATGTTGTCATATTTTCCTCCCATTCTGAATGATTGGAAAGCTGAGGCGAGTGGGAATGACTGCTCACCTGCATTCACTTTGTGGGAAGTCACTCATGTCTTAACCCTGGCCATTCAGGGAACTGACCCCACACAGGGCAGTTCAGTGCAGTCAGCCCCTTCTGGTTGGATAAAAGTTTTCATGTTGATTGAATCTCTATATCAATATGAGGTGGTTTATTGGAGATCACACGGAGGTGCTGAGTAATCTCAGACTGTTTTGTGGCTATCGAGGAATCAAATTTAAATTGAGAGTGGAAGAGAGAGATAGTATAGAAGGGTCTTGCTGATGCCAGCTAGCACTTGGAAGTTTATAAATGTTTGCAGTAACAGTAACACCGAGCTGAATGTTCCCACAGTACATTGTAAATGTCAGGACTGTTTCATCAACACTGCTGCCTGGGGCATGTCTGGAACATTGTGTTTTACATCAGGGGATGTAAATATAGTGGGTCAAACACTTTCATGCAATAATGACACCGTTCTTCAATTCCATAATGATTCACTTGAAGGAAAATACAGTGTTCGATATATTGCGTCACCATAGTCTTACCAGACCATAGGGTTCTCATTAGAGAGAAGAGGCTGCTTGTGATTTAACTTGAGGGCTACCAGACCTCAGATGAGGGAAGAGGTTGAGAAGGAGAGTCCTTCATGGTACCCTCAAGCCAGTGATGAGAATTGAGCCGATGCTGTTAGCATCATACTGCTCTGCAAACCAACAATCCAGCCAACTGAGCTCAACCCATTCCCATGGAATGTTGGATGACAAGATATTAAACAAATTTCATTTGACAGCCAAGGGAACAATGTCAGATTCAGAAAACGTGTTGCTGCCATAATGCCAGAGGTTAGTACAATACAGAAGACTGAATGTTCTGGGGCGATGGGCTCTCTTCAAGTATTTATTTCTTCTCTTCAAGTTCAGTCTTTACCTCCCCAGAGGATCCACGTCTCCGATGTGGGGTGCTTTCTGAATGCTGAGCCATTGGTGTGCATGACAAATACATTTAACCCTCGACTTACTGGCCACTGAACTGGGCAGTACAAATTCCTAATGTGTAATATCAATGTACACATTTAACATTTACAAACTAACCCTGTGGTGTAATTCGTCAACTGAGAACAACAAAAAAAAAGGTTTTATTCCCTACAGGTGCTCTTCATTGCCACTGATTTACTGGATTGATGTGTGATACTGAATCAAGTCTCCAGAAATCACTCTGAATGAAGGCATTAATGATCATGGAACTGAACTGTATTGGGATCACTAACATCAGGCTGGACCCTCTGATTGCAATGGTGTCTTGTTGTTAGGAGAATCCATCACTGTAGAGCTGAATTGCAGAGCTGATTTCCAGAAATGTGGTGACAGTGATGACCTTTGACATCAAGACCACACTTTGTCAAGTGTGGCATCAGGAGCCCAGGCAAAACTTGAATGAATGGGGTATCAGGAAGTAAACTCCGATGGATGGAGTCAAAACTGGCACAGAGTGGTTCTTAGAGGTCAGTCTTCTCATCTCCTGGTCATTTTTGCAGTAGTTCCTCAGAGTAGTGCTCTAGGCCCAACCATCTTCAGCTGCTTCATCAATGACGTGCCCTCCATCAGAAAGTCAGAAGTGGGGATGTTTGCCGATAATTGTAAAATGTTCAGCACCATTAGCAACTCATCTGATACTGAAGAAATCATTGTTTGAAGGGAGCAAGATCTCAACAATAGCATGGAATTGTAGAATCTCTACTCTGCAGACAGAGGCCATTCAGCCCATTGGGTCAGCACCAACCCTCCGAAGACCATCCCACACCACCACCCTACTGGCGTAATTCTGCATTTACCATGGATAAGCTACCAAGCCTGCACAGCTTTGGACTGTGAGATGAAACCATTGAAACCAAAACCACACATACAGGTAAACTCCATGCAGACGGTCCTTCAAGGCTAGAACCTAAACTTGGGCGCCCGGTGCCGTGAGACAGCATTGATTACCACTGTGCTGCCAGATATGCTGGGTATCTGGGCTTGGGCTGAAAAATGGCAGATAGGATTCACGCCATACAAATGCAAGGCAATGACTATCTGTGATAAGAGATGACCTTCCCTCCACACTTTGACATTCAATGGTGTTAACATCAGTGAATCCCCCATTATCAATATTGGCCAGAAATTCAACTGGCCTCACCCCATCAATACAGTGGCTGGGATAGCAGGTCAGAGGCTCAGAATACTGTAGCAAACAAATCACCTCCTGACTCCCCAAACCCTGTCCACCACCTGCAAGGCACAAGTTAGGGGCGTGATGGAATACTCCCCAATTGCTTGGATGAGTGAAACTTCAACAAAACTGATGGATCTTGACACCATCCTAAAGCAGTGATTAGCACTACATCCACAAACAGCCACTATCTTCACCACTGAGAGCAGTGTGTTCAGTCTACAGTAAAAGTCACTAAAAGTCCTTAAACAGCACTGTCCAAAACTATGATTAGTACCATCTAGAAGAACAAGGACAGTGGATACTTGGAAACACTACCACCTGAAAGTTCCTCTCCAAGTCACTCTCCATCTTGACTTGGAAATATATCACGATGCCTTCAATGTCAGACTGGGTCAAAATCCTGGAATCCATTCCCTTATGGCATTGTGGGGCAACCTACAGCACACGGACAGCAGTGCAAGAACGCAGCTCACATCACCTCTCAAGGGCAACTGAGGTTGACTAATAAATGCTAGCCTGCCAACAATTCTGTGTGTCAGTAAACAAAGAATTGGTCATGAGGAATTTGTGACCCAGTGTTCTCGTTTTCCCGTGGGTATCTGGAAAAGCAGCATTGTATTCATTGTGGACCATGAATAGGAAAATGCCCTCAATCGCTAATATCTTTCACTGGAGAACTGTTTTGCATGTGGGTCAATAGCCTGAAGGGAACATCTAATTCCAGTGGCATTGTGATTCAGTTAG
>NW_025214838.1:49557-50314 GCF_004010195.1 Chiloscyllium plagiosum
TCTCCTTCCTATCGGAAAGATGTTGTGAAACTTGAAAGGGTTCAGAAAAGATTTACAAGAATGTTGCCAGGGTTGGAGGATCTGAGCTATAGGGAGAGGCTGAACAGGCTGGGGCTGTTTTCCCTGGAGCATCGGAGGCTGAGGGGTGACCTTATAGAGGTTTACAAAATTATGAGGGGCATGGATAGGATAAATAGACAACGTCTTTTCCCCGGGATCAGGGAGTCCAGAACTAGAGAGCATGGGTTTAGGGTGAGAAGGGAAAGATATAAAAGAGACTTAAGGGGCAACTTTTTCACGCAGAGGGTGGTACATGTTTGGAATGAGCTACCAGAGGATGTGGTGGTGGCTGGTACAATTGCAACATTTAAGAGGCATTTAGATGGGTATATGAATAGGAAGGGTTTGGAGGGATATGGGCCAGGTGCTGGCATGGGGGAACTAGATTGGGTTGGGATATCTGGTTGGTGTGGACAAGTTGGACTGAAGGGTCTGTTTCCATGCTGTACATCTCTATAACTATGACTCTATAATTACTCCCAAATCCTCAGTCAATGCAAGACGAAGAATTTTACACTAACCTTTCAAACTTCCCCAGCTTCTGCCTGATCAGATTGCTGATGGGGTTTTCAAAGCTTTGTTTTCTCTTTGTAAAGTCAAGATGTTTTGATGATCTCTCTGATCATATTCACTCCCAGACAGATCAGCCCGAGACACGGTCAGTGCAGTGACCTAGCCTTCCCTGTGTTTCCTGACA
>NW_025214838.1:50350-52534 GCF_004010195.1 Chiloscyllium plagiosum
CTGTGATGTACACGGTGAGGTCACACTTGTTCTGTGAGGTCACACTTTGACCTGTCCAGTTCAAGTGGCCTCACTGGGATCAAACAGGGAGTAAGCCGGGGAGGATCGAAACCCTCACCTTTCTCAGGTTACAATGTGTTCATATTACAGAATATACAAAGCAGTTCTAGACATAGACATTAGGGTGTACGGGTGATGCTCAATGACACGGAATCAGAGACACACAGATACAGATTGAGACTGCCCTGGAGATGTTTCAGAGCTGACTCTGAGACACATACGATCTGTACGACAGCAAATGGGGGTGAATCTCATTCTTTGTTCCCTGCAGTGTACTGGGCATGCTCAGTCTAGAAACCCAAAACAGCTGACTGATGATGGAGCAGTTTGAAGGGGGATGGAGGGGTGAGGCCAGGGAGGGCATGGGTCTGGGCCCACTATACAGAGGAATGTGGGTTTCACTCCTTGTCTGTCATATCCTCTTGCTTCACTGTCTACATCAGTCTGCAGCCTTATCCACTGTGGCATTTCAAAATATCTTTCATATAATTCTGAATTGTCTTCAGGGTTCACACCTCTACCACTCATTTAGACTGCGCTTTCCAGCTCTTTCTCTTATCCTCCAGCCATTTAGTTGTTGACACGCTACTCCTCCTTCAACTAAAGAGTTCAATTTCCTTCACTTAAATCTATGCCCCCGTCCTTAATCCCTCCATCCATAGGAAATGTTCTCTTCCTGTATACCCTACGCCCATCATAGTTTTATACATCTCAGTCCTGTCTCCTCTTCATCGCCTCTGCTTTAATGAAAATAATCCCAGTCTGTCCAAACTCTCTTCAGAACGAAAACTCTCCAAGCCCAGGGAACATCCTGGTCAATCTCCTCTGCACCCTCTCCAATGCACTCACATCCCTTCTACAATGTACAGAACTCTGTTGGCCAATATTTCAAGTGAGTTTGAGAATGGTCATGTCGAACCTTAGACATCGCTGATAGTATCATGGACAGTTCTAGAGTGTTCTGTTCTGGATGGAATTCAATTGATCAGAATGTTGAGCTTGACACAAAACACACAATTCTTACACCACAATTAAAATGCAAACAATGAAAATAAAACACAACTTGAACCTGTTGGAATACAGAACAAAATAATATATTATTTAATTCTACCAATCAACTGTTCTAATTCTGCCACACCCTATAAACAGACCCATAGTAAAGGCAAATTCAGCAAAACAGATTTCCCTCAATCCTCCAATCCAAAAGATGGGAACACCAAAACAAACAAGCAATCTCACAAGAGAGAGAGTTCAAGCTTTTTTCCTACAGCAGAGAGAGGTGACAGCTGTGACTAATAGCTTCAATACCAAATAATGCAACTTCAGTATCTGAAAGCAGCACTGAGCCCCTGGATCAGTGAGAGCCAGACTCCACTTCCTCATGCTGCTTTGGTCGTAATTTAAGAAAACCCAAAGCTATTTACTCTGCTTTCCATGAAACATAGACCCTGGCACCAGGTTGATAACATCCCTCACCAAGAGAAACAGAACACATAGTCCGTAAAGGGACAACATATCAGTCTGCTCTCCTTGGAGTCAATGATACTGACACAGTGAGGTCAGTGACACAGTAACTATTAGATGAGAAATGCACAGTCCCATCCCAGCAGTTTCAGCAGAGTGAACCCTGTCTTAGATTAGATTCCCCTCCAGTGCGGAAACAGGCCCTTTTGCCCAACCAGTCCACACTGACCCTCCGAAAAGTAACCCACCCAGACCCATTTCCCTCTGACTAATACACCTAATATTATGGGCACTTTAGCCTGGCCAATCCACCTGACGCGCTCATCTTTGGACTGTGGGAGGAAACTGGAGCACCCGGAGGAAACCCACGCAGATACAGGGAGAATGTGCAAACTTCACAGAGTCACCCGAGGCTGGAATCGAACCTCGGGCCCTGGTGCTGTCATGCAGCAGTGCTAACCACTGAGCCACTGTGCTGCCCCAGGGCACGAGATTATCCATCTTTATTAATTTATCACCTTCCAATTTTACTGAAGAGCTCTGGTAAATTTGTAAACAAGTTTCACAGGAAAAGGAAGAGGCCATTCAGCCTCTAGATCCTGTTCCAATCCCTCAATAAGATCGGGGTGATCTGTGGCCTCACTCCATTTGTCTGCCTTG
>NW_025214839.1:0-9643 GCF_004010195.1 Chiloscyllium plagiosum
GAGCTATAATGAATGTGTGAGAACTTGATTTTGCAAGTGTCTAGAGTCTGAATATAAGTGACAAACTGGAGACAGGGCTAAAGTGACTGGAATCTTTCTGTTTGGTTATATCAGTGAATTGGATAACAACAAAGTATCACTGATTCATAGTTTAGTCCCCTTAAATAGGTCAAAATACTTTCAAATTCCAGCAGGGTTTGATTTGTTGAGTTGAGGCCTGTCTCGAGTTCAAGATTAACTTTGAGATGGAGTGAGTGAGAGAGTGAGTAAGTGAGGGAGAGGCAGAGTGTGTTCAAATGAGAGGATCTGTTTGTGAGAGTGTTTAAGTGCATGCACATGAGAGCGCGGTGAGCGTGTGTAGGTCTGCATATGTATGTGTGAAAGTGGGTGTTATGTGTATAAGAGAGTGTGAGAGATGGAATATGTCAGACTGCATTTGACACTGTGTGTGTACCTAGGTCTGGGATACACAATATTTCTGCTCAAGCTGCTGGCTTCAGCCTCTGCTGTGTTCCGTGACTGTGGTCAGACAGTGTCTAAGCTGCTCACAGCCCCAGTGTTTCACCAGCTCCACAACAGAACCATCTGAGAGTGTAGGACAAGCAGTGAGTGTACACACATTGGACAAAATTCAAAAGTGTGTGTGAGTGCACAAGGCTACGTGCATGTGTGAGAGTGTGTGTTCATGCATCAATGTGTGTGTATTACCCAGTGTATTTAAAATGTAGAGGTTGTGTGTATGGGTGAGATTGTGTGTGTATGTGTGCGTATATCTGGATGTGGGTATGTGTGATTGTGTATGTGTATGCGTTTTTCTCGCTGTGCATGTGTGTGATTGTGTGTGTGTGAGAGAGTCTGTCAGCGTGTCTGTGAGTGTTTTTGTGTGTCTAACAGAGTATCTGTGCATGGGTATGTGTCTATCAGTGTGTCTGTCAGTGTATGTGTGTGAGAGAGTGAAAGTGAGTGTGTGTGAGAGAGTGAGAAAGTGAGTGTGTGTGAGAGAGTGAGAAAGTGAGTGTGTGTGAGAGAGTGAGAAAGTGAGTGTGTGTGAGAGAGTGAGAAAGTGAGTGTGTGTGAGAGAGTGAGAAAGTGAGTGTGTGTGAGAGAGTGAGAAAGTGAGTGTGTGTGAGAGAGTGAGAAAGTGAGTGTGTGTGAGAGAGTGAGAAAGTGAGTGTGTGTGAGAGAGTGAGAAAGTGAGTGTGTGTGAGAGAGTGAGAAAGTGAGTGTGTGTGAGAGAGTGAGAAAGTGAGTGTGTGTGAGAGAGTGAGAAAGTGAGTGTGTGTGAGAGAGTGAGAAAGTGAGTGTGTGTGAGAGAGTGAGAAAGTGAGTGTGTGTGAGAGAGTGAGAAAGTGAGTGTGTGTGAGAGAGTGAGAAAGTGAGTGTGTGTGAGAGAGTGAGAAAGTGAGTGTGTGTGAGAGAGTGAGAAAGTGAGTGTGTGTGAGAGAGTGAGAAAGTGAGTGTGTGTGAGAGAGTGAGAAAGTGAGTGTGTGTGAGAGAGTGAGAAAGTGAGTGTGTGTGAGAGAGTGAGAAAGTGAGTGTGTGTGAGAGAGTGAGAAAGTGAGTGTGTGTGAGAGAGTGAGAAAGTGAGTGTGTGTGAGAGAGTGAGAAAGTGAGTGTGTGTGAGAGAGTGAGAAAGTGAGTGTGTGTGAGAGAGTGAGAAAGTGAGTGTGTGTGAGAGAGTGAGAAAGTGAGTGTGTGTGAGAGAGTGAGAAAGTGAGTGTGTGTGAGAGAGTGAGAAAGTGAGTGTGTGTGAGAGAGTGAGAAAGTGAGTGTGTGTGAGAGAGTGAGAAAGTGAGTGTGTGTGAGAGAGTGAGAAAGTGAGTGTGTGTGAGAGAGTGAGAAAGTGAGTGTGTGTGAGAGAGTGAGAAAGTGAGTGTGTGTGAGAGAGTGAGAAAGTGAGTGTGTGTGAGAGAGTGAGAAAGTGAGTGTGTGTGAGAGAGTGAGAAAGTGAGTGTGTGTGAGAGAGTGAGAAAGTGAGTGTGTGTGAGAGAGTGAGAAAGTGAGTGTGTGTGAGAGAGTGAGAAAGTGAGTGTGTGTGAGAGAGTGAGAAAGTGAGTGTGTGTGAGAGAGTGAGAAAGTGAGTGTGTGTGAGAGAGTGAGAAAGTGAGTGTGTGTGAGAGAGTGAGAAAGTGAGTGTGTGTGAGAGAGTGAGAAAGTGAGTGTGTGTGAGAGAGTGAGAAAGTGAGTGTGTGTGAGAGAGTGAGAAAGTGAGTGTGTGTGAGAGAGTGAGAAAGTGAGTGTGTGTGAGAGAGTGAGAAAGTGAGTGTGTGTGAGAGAGTGAGAAAGTGAGTGTGTGTGAGAGAGTGAGAAAGTGAGTGTGTGTGAGAGAGTGAGAAAGTGAGTGTGTGTGAGAGAGTGAGAAAGTGAGTGTGTGTGAGAGAGTGAGAAAGTGAGTGTGTGTGAGAGAGTGAGAAAGTGAGTGTGTGTGAGAGAGTGAGAAAGTGAGTGTGTGTGAGAGAGTGAGAAAGTGAGTGTGTGTGAGAGAGTGAGAAAGTGAGTGTGTGTGAGAGAGTGAGAAAGTGAGTGTGTGTGAGAGAGTGAGAAAGTGAGTGTGTGTGAGAGAGTGAGAAAGTGAGTGTGTGTGAGAGAGTGAGAAAGTGAGTGTGTGTGAGAGAGTGAGAAAGTGAGTGTGTGTGAGAGAGTGAGAAAGTGAGTGTGTGTGAGAGAGTGAGAAAGTGAGTGTGTGTGAGAGAGTGAGAAAGTGAGTGTGTGTGAGAGAGTGAGAAAGTGAGTGTGTGTGAGAGAGTGAGAAAGTGAGTGTGTGTGAGAGAGTGAGAAAGTGAGTGTGTGTGAGAGAGTGAGAAAGTGAGTGTGTGTGAGAGAGTGAGAAAGTGAGTGTGTGTGAGAGAGTGAGAAAGTGAGTGTGTGTGAGAGAGTGAGAAAGTGAGTGTGTGTGAGAGAGTGAGAAAGTGAGTGTGTGTGAGAGAGTGAGAAAGTGAGTGTGTGTGAGAGAGTGAGAAAGTGAGTGTGTGTGAGAGAGTGAGAAAGTGAGTGTGTGTGAGAGAGTGAGAAAGTGAGTGTGTGTGAGAGAGTGAGAAAGTGAGTGTGTGTGAGAGAGTGAGAAAGTGAGTGTGTGTGAGAGAGTGAGAAAGTGAGTGTGTGTGAGAGAGTGAGAAAGTGAGTGTGTGTGAGAGAGTGAGAAAGTGAGTGTGTGTGAGAGAGTGAGAAAGTGAGTGTGTGTGAGAGAGTGAGAAAGTGAGTGTGTGTGAGAGAGTGAGAAAGTGAGTGTGTGTGAGAGAGTGAGAAAGTGAGTGTGTGTGAGAGAGTGAGAAAGTGAGTGTGTGTGAGAGAGTGAGAAAGTGAGTGTGTGTGAGAGAGTGAGAAAGTGAGTGTGTGTGAGAGAGTGAGAAAGTGAGTGTGTGTGAGAGAGTGAGAAAGTGAGTGTGTGTGAGAGAGTGAGAAAGTGAGTGTGTGTGAGAGAGTGAGAAAGTGAGTGTGTGTGAGAGAGTGAGAAAGTGAGTGTGTGTGAGAGAGTGAGAAAGTGAGTGTGTGTGAGAGAGTGAGAAAGTGAGTGTGTGTGAGAGAGTGAGAAAGTGAGTGTGTGTGAGAGAGTGAGAAAGTGAGTGTGTGTGAGAGAGTGAGAAAGTGAGTGTGTGTGAGAGAGTGAGAAAGTGAGTGTGTGTGAGAGAGTGAGAAAGTGAGTGTGTGTGAGAGAGTGAGAAAGTGAGTGTGTGTGAGAGAGTGAGAAAGTGAGTGTGTGTGAGAGAGTGAGAAAGTGAGTGTGTGTGAGAGAGTGAGAAAGTGAGTGTGTGTGAGAGAGTGAGAAAGTGAGTGTGTGTGAGAGAGTGAGAAAGTGAGTGTGTGTGAGAGAGTGAGAAAGTGAGTGTGTGTGAGAGAGTGAGAAAGTGAGTGTGTGTGAGAGAGTGAGAAAGTGAGTGTGTGTGAGAGAGTGAGAAAGTGAGTGTGTGTGAGAGAGTGAGAAAGTGAGTGTGTGTGAGAGAGTGAGAAAGTGAGTGTGTGTGAGAGAGTGAGAAAGTGAGTGTGTGTGAGAGAGTGAGAAAGTGAGTGTGTGTGAGAGAGTGAGAAAGTGAGTGTGTGTGAGAGAGTGAGAAAGTGAGTGTGTGTGAGAGAGTGAGAAAGTGAGTGTGTGTGAGAGAGTGAGAAAGTGAGTGTGTGTGAGAGAGTGAGAAAGTGAGTGTGTGTGAGAGAGTGAGAAAGTGAGTGTGTGTGAGAGAGTGAGAAAGTGAGTGTGTGTGTGTGTGTGTGAAAGTGAGTGTGTGTGAGAGAGTGTGTGTGTGATCACAGTCACTGTGTGTGTGTGAGAGTCAGTGTGTGTGTGAGAGTCAGTGTGTGTGATCACAGTCACTGTGTGTGTGTGAGTCAGTGTGTGTGTGAGAGTCAGTGTGTGTGATCACAGTCACTGTGTGTGTGTGTGTGTGTGAGAGAGTCAGTGTGTGTGATCACAGTCACAGTGTGTGTGTGAGAGTCAGTGTGTGTGATCACAGTCACAGTGTGTGTGTGAGAGTCAGTGTGTATGAGAGTCAGTGTGTGTGTGATCACAGTCACTGTGTGTGTGAGTGTGTGTGTGTGTGAGAGTCAGTGTGTGTGTGATCACAGTCAGTGTTAGGGAGGTTCATTGTGTGTTTATTGGGCAGGACAGCCACACAAGGGGAAGGAGATTGATGAAGCATTGCGCCTGGCTCACTGGAGTTAAGGGCCCTTTGATGGAGGCACTGGGTGCTGCCATTAGCCCTCTCCCGATAAACTCACTGCTTCTCCCACACCCTCAGATGGTTCTGTTGTGGAGCTGGTGAAACAGTGGGCTGTGAGCAGCTTAGACACTGTCTGACCATAGTCACAAAACACAGCAGAGGCTGAAGCCAGCAGCTTGATCAGAAATATCATGTATCTCAGGCTGGGGAGTCTCCAGTCAGTGGTGTGAGGCAGTTATTAACGGGACAACCAGTCTCACAGCTCTAAGATAAACACACTTCAGCACTCTGTTTGACTCATTACGCTTCACAATGGAACCATTGATAGGTTCACCCGCAATCAAAACAAACACAGAAACTCTGGCAACCTGAGAAACGGTTGAACAGTGAGCCATTCCCTCAGGAATAAAAAGACTGAAGAGGTTGGAGAAATAGGAGCAGTGATGAGTGAACAGGAACACACAGGCAGGATTGTTTCATGCTGTGGATGATGACTAATATTCAAATGTTGCGGCTTGCAGTATAGGCCCACACGTGTGGCGAATTTCACTGAACAGGAGTCAAGGTTCACTGTGCAGGAGAGAAAGGAAGTTTGTGCGTCTGTGGGGAAGTGCACTATGTGGCAATGTGTTGCTCCTTCGCTTGTCAGCAACGGATATTGTGCCTCTCCTTAGCGCCTGGGTTTGGCAAAGAGCTGACTGCCCTCTCCATCAAGGCAGTACCAGGCTGCCAAGGCAGTACCAGGCCGCTCCCTTCTGGGGACTGTGGCACCATGCATTGAGCAGCGCCTCCCTCCACATTCATGCTCTTAGGCTCACAGACAGCATTGTGCTGAGCTCACCTGACCTTACATTGAAAATCCAGTCTCAGCAGCATCATAAAAACCACTGCAAAGAAGCTGCATGGAGGGCTGGAAGAGAAATCGCGTGAGAAATAAGGTAGAATTAAATGGGTTCAAAGAACAGGGGCCTCAGTTCCGCTTGGCACGGGTCCACAAACTGTGCTTTCAAAGTAACCATGTGGGAGTATGATGCCGCGGAGATAGCTGGGAACCGGATCAAACAAAGGGCAGCTTTGACTGCTCAATACTCCAGGGTACGAGTTGTTCAGGAAAGACAGATCGAAGGTATTAGGGAGAGGTGGCAGTTTTCATTCAGGGGAACAGTGCAGCGCTAGGAACAGCAAATATCCCTGACAGAGGAGAGACACAATCAAATCGGTGCGAATGAAGAGACAGTGGAAAAGTAGATATATCTCACGGTGGATGTTGAAGCCCACCAAGTAATGGGAGGGTGACAGACGGTTAGATTTGTAAACGAAAATGGTGCAGAGATGCATGATCTACCGGTAATAGGGGACCTTAACTACCCAAACGTTTTTTTCATGTTTTGGTTAAGGTCAAAGGTTATGCGCCAGCCTTTGGGGTCTCCTGGCAGTTCGAGGTATTAGGCTAATGGTGAGAATGATGGGAATTGAGGATTTGCGCAGACAGAGCCTTGTGAAAACGTTCTTTCGTCCTTGTCTGTGTAGGTGTTAGAAATTAGGGCTTTGGAAGCTGCTGTCAAAAGGGGTTTGATAACTCATTGCGTCTTTGATAAGACCATAAGACATAGGAGCATTGATGGCCATTCAGGCCATCAAGCCGGATACGTTTCTCAACCCCATTCTCCTGCTTTCTCCCTGTAACCCTTGATCCCTTTGAAATTCAAGAACCTAGCTATCTCAGTCTTAAATATACTCAATGACCTGGCCTCCACAGCCTTCAGTGGCAGTGAATTCCAGAGATACCCCACTCTCTGGCTGAAGAGGTTTCTCCTTATCTCCATTCTACAAGGCCTTCCCTTTGCTCTAAGGCTGTGCCCTTGGGTGGTAGTCTCTCCTACCGATGGAAACACCTTCTCAACATCCATTCTGTCCAGAGCATGCAGTATTCTGTAAGTGTCAATTAGATCCTCCCTCATATAGACACCAGGCGCTGTAGATTGGGTGGAGGCACTGAATGCTCAGTGTAGGTGGATGGGAAGCTAATCAAGTGGATGGCTTTGCTTTGGGTTAATTGAAGAAATCTTGAGTGTTGCTGGAGATGCAACTCATTGAGTCAAGTGGAGATTATTTCAATAGACCCCTTGTAGATAGGGAATAGAACGACCAGAGCTCTGATTGCACTAAGGAGAGAGAGGGGGAGGAATTTCTGAAGTATGCGTTGAGGAGAATTTTCATGATCGGTATGTTTATTTTCCAAGTCAGATGAGACGTCGCTGGATATCGTTTCTGGGAAATGAAGTGGGTTGAGTTAAGAATGTCACAACGGGGGAGTCCTTTGGGACATTCCTGATGAAGACCTGATGCCCGAAACGTCGACTCTCCTGCTCCTCGGATGCTGCCTGACCGGCTGGACTTTTCCAGCGTCAGACTATTGGGCTCTGATCTCCAGCACCGGCTGTCCTCACTTTCTCCTAGTCCTTTGGGAATGGCCAGCTCATTATTCTAAGGCTGGAGCTGGATAATATGCAATCTGGAATTTAAAGAAAGTAAAATTGGAGGAGGGCTAAGGCCATAAAATTGAAGAAAAATATTGGTCACATTGGAGGTAAAGTGTCCAGTCTCTGGAGCAACAGACAAACTTTATTTTTTTTCTTTCTTTTTTTTCTTCTTTTTTCTTTTTTTTTTGTGCAGACAATACAGACCCAGCAAGCCCCCGCCCCTCCCACCTTCTGACCACTCTAAGGCACCTCCTTTTCTTTTTTTTTTCGTAACAGTCCCCTGTTTATTTTTTTCTTTTTTTTTTCTCATTTTTTTTCTTTTTTTCTCTTTTTTTCTTTTTTTCATTTTTTTTCTTTCTTTTTTTTTTCTTTTTTTCATCTATTATTACAGACAAACTTTAAATGGAAGCAGTTCAGGTGGAGTCTCGTTGAATCTCTACGAGGGGATAAAGAGGTCATTTAAGGTCAGAGGTGGCCTGAGTACTGAAGGGGTGAAACTGAGTCAGAACCAGAGTGCAGAATGTTCAGGAGAGAAGTGAAACTCGAAATAAAACAATGAAGGATTTATGTTAATAACTTGGGGGTGCAGGCATAATTTTGCAATTTGCAGCTGAGCTGAAAGTTGGAAATTCAATAAACCTATTGAGGAAAATAAGTTAGACTTCCAGAGGCTATAGACAGGCTGGTGATAGAGGTGGGTGCCATGCCAATGAAATTCAGTGCAGAGAAATGTGAGGCATTACTGGTTGGTGGGATAAAGGGTATCATGATAAAGGGAGCGGGGGAAGAACAGAGAGACCTGGTGCTATATGGATGCAAAGCTTTGCAGGTGGCCAGTTAGCAAGGCAGCTCATGTTAGATGTGTGCTCCTGGGCTGGATAATTCAGGCAGAGAGGACGTGAGCCAATGCTCATAAAAATCCAGGTCAACCCCAGCTGCAGTACTGTGTCCAATTGCAAAATGGGGCATTCCATTTTCGAGCTGAAAATGTGTTGCTGGAAAAGCGCAGCAGGTCAGACAGCATCCAAGGAGCAGGAGATTCGACGTTTCGGGCTTGAGCCCTTCTTCAGGTCATGCTGCCTGACCTGCTGCACTTTTCCAGCAACACATTTTCAGCTCTGATCTCCAGCATCTGCAGTCCTCACTTTTTCCCATTCCATTTTCGGCCAATCAGACTATTCCCACCAGAGACTTCCTTTCCCGATAATCCTCCATCTCCATTTCCTGAATCAAAGACATCACTAATTATTGAACTGATGCCACCCTTCATGAACAGTGCTGCCCCTTCACCTTTTACCGAGATCTCTGTTCTTCTTAAATGCGGCATAAACCCTACGATATCCAGGACCCAGTCCTTTTCGTCCTGCAGCTATGTCTCTGTTTTGGCTGTCAGATCATATATATCCAGTGCAACCCGTCAATTCATTCATTTCATTTGGAATGCTGCACATATTCAGATACAGACCCTTCTGTTCAGCTTGTAAAATCCAGTCTAAATGGTGTATTCTCAGTTTTGTTCTCTCTGTCCCTTCCTGCCTTCTCTGACCACTATTTCTCAATCTCTTATCATGCTCTGCTGCATTTGGAATTGACAGCTTGATCAGTTAAAATTAACACACATCGATCCCTCACCAATGTTGTTTGGTTAAGAGTGTCTCGACTTCCCCAGTTATATAGACTGCAGCAACAGCTGGAGCAGAAGTACTGGTGTTAGTGAACATGACCTGTAACAAACTGGTCCCCAGTACTGGTGTCAGTGCCCATGACCTGTAACAAACTGGTCCACAGTACTGGTGTTAGTGCCCATGACCTGAAACACACTGGTCCCCAGTACTGGTGTCAGTGCCCATGACCTGTAACACACTGGTCCACAGTACTGGTGTTAGTGCCCATGACCTGAAACACACTGGTCCCCAGTACTGGTGTCCCCATGACCTGAAACACACTGGTCCCCAGTACTGGTGTCAGTGCCCATGACCTGAAACACACTGATCCCCAGTACTAGTGTCAGTGCCCATAACGTGTAACACACTGGTCCCCAGTACTGGTGTCAGTGCCCATGACCTGTAACACACTGGTCCCCAGTTCTGGTGTCAGTGTCCATGACCTGTAACACACTGGTCCCTAGTACTGGTGTCAGTGTCCATGACCTGTAACACACTGGTGCCCAGTACTGGTGTCAGTGTCCATGACCTGTAACACAATGGTCCCCAGTACTGGTGTCAGTTTCCATGACCTGTAACACACTGGTCCCCAGTACTGGGGTCAGTGTCCATGACCTGTAACACACTGGTCCCCATTACTGGGGTCAGTGTAGATGACCTGTAACACACTGGTCCCCAGTACTGGTGTCAGTGTCTGACCTGTAACACACTGGTCCCCAGTACTGGTGTCAGTGTCCGTGACCAGTAACACACTGGTCCCCAGTACTGGTGTCAGTGCCCATGACCTGAAACAGACTGGTCCCCAGTACTGGTGTCAGTGCCCATGACCTGTAACACACTGGTC
>NW_025214839.1:10672-11770 GCF_004010195.1 Chiloscyllium plagiosum
CTGAAACACACTGGTCTCCAGTACTGGTGTCAGTGTCCATGACCTGTAACACACTGCTCCCCAGTACTGGTGTCAGTACCCGTGAACTGAAACACAATGGTCCCCAGTACTGGTGTCAGTGCCCATGACCTGTAACACACTGGTCTCCAGTACTGGTGTCAGTGCCCATGAACTGAAACACAATGGTCGGCAGTACTGGTATCAGTGCCCATGACCTGTAACACACTGGTCTCCAGTACTGGTGCCAGAGCCCATGACCTGAAACACACTGGTCCCCAGTACTGGTGTTAGTGTCCATGACGTGAAACACACTGGTCCCCAGTACTGGTGTTAGTGTCCATGTCCTGAAACACACTGGTCCCCAGTACTGGTGTTAGTTTCCATGACCTGTAACACACTGGTCCCCAGTGCTGGTGTCAGTGTCCATGACCTTGAACACACTGTTCTCCAGTACTGGTGTCAGTGCCCATGACCTGAAACGCACTATTCCCCAGTACTGCTGCCAGTGCCCATTACCTGAAACGCACTGGTCACCAGTACTGGTGTCAGTGCCCATGAACTGAAACACACTGGTCACCAGTACTGGTATGAGTGTCCATGACCAAAAACGCACTGGTCCCAATTACTGGTGTCAGTGCCCATGACCTGAAATGCACTATTCCCCATTACTGGTGTCAGTGCCCATGAACTGAAACACACTGGTCTCCAGTACTGGGGTCACTGCCCATGACCTGAAATACACTGGTCCCCAGTACTGGTGCCAGTGTCCATGACCTGAAACACACTGGTCCCCAGTACTGGTGTCAGTGCCCATGACCAGAAACACACTGGTCCCCAGTACTGGTGTCAGTGCCCATGACCTGTAACACACTGGTCCCCAGTACTGGTGTCAGTGTCCATGACCTCAAACACACTGGTCCCCAATACTGGTGTCAGTGTCCGTGACCTGTAACTCACTGGTCCCCAGTACTGGTGTCAGTGCCCATGACCTGAATCACACTGGTCCCCAGTACTGGTGACAGGGCCCATGACCTGTAACACACTGGTCCCCAGTACTGGTGTCAGTGCCCATGACCTGTAACACACTGGTCCCCAGTA
>NW_025214839.1:14058-26447 GCF_004010195.1 Chiloscyllium plagiosum
GTGCCCATGACCTGTAACACACTGGTACCCAGTACTGGTGTCAGTGCCCATGACCTGAAACAAACTGGTCCCCAGTACTGGTGTCAGTGTCCATGACCTGTAACACACTGGTCTCCAGTACTGGTGTTAGTGCCCATGACCTGAATAAAACTGGTCCCCAGTACTGCTGCCAGTGCGCATGACCATTAACACATTGGTCCCCAGTACTGGTGTCAGTGTCCATGACCTGAAACACACTGGTCTCCAGTACTGGTGTCAGTGCCCATGACCTGAAACACACTGGTCCCCAGTACTTGTGTCAGTGCCCATGAACTGAAACACAATGGTCCCCAGTACTGGTGTCAGTGCCAATGACCTGTAAAACACTGGTCTCCAGTACTGGTGCCAGAGCACATGACCTGAAACACACTAGTCCCCAGTACTGGTGTTAGTGTCCATGACCTGAAACACACTAGTCCACAGTGCTGGTGTCAGTGTCCATGACCTGAAATACACTGGTCCCCAGTACTGGTGTCAGTGCCCATGACCTGTAAGAAACTGTTCCCCAGTACTGGTGTCAGTGTCCATTACCTGAAACACACTGGTCTCCAGTACTGGTGTCAGTATCCATGACCTGTAACGGACTGCTCCAAAGTACTGGTGTCAGTTCCCAGGAAATGAAACACAATGGTCCACAGTACTGGTGTCAGTGCCCATGACCTGTAACACACTGGTCTCCAGTACTGGTGTCAGTGTCCATGACCTGTAACGGACTGCTCCCCATACTGGTGTCAGTGCCCATGAACTGAAACACAATGGTCCCCAGTACTGGCGTCCGTGCCCATGACCTGTAACACACTGGTCTCCAGTACTGGTGCCAGTGCCCACGACACCGACAGACAGTGCCCACTCACACCTCCACACCGACAGGCAGTGCCCCACTCACACCTACACACCGACAGACAGTGCCCACTCACACCTCCACACCGACAGACAGTGCACACTCACACCTCCACACCGACAGACAGTGCCCACTCACACCTCCACACCGACTGGCAGCGCCCACTCACCTGCTTTACCCGTTCCTCCTGTTGGATCAGGATGGCTGCCTGCTGCTGGGCAAGTTTGAGACGTTCCTCCTCGGACAGGGCAGATGGATCGACTGAGGGCATGTGGAGGCGGGGGCCCATTCCAGCTGGGACAACCCCCATGGGGAAAGCCATCTGCATTCCGGGGGGGTGGGGCATGCGAGACAGCCCCATTGTGCGAGGGGGCAACTGCATTCCAGGCACCTGGCAGAAGGGGACAAAATGACAGGTTAGAGTTTCTTGTTGCCCTAGTTAAGATGGCTGTGGAAACATCCCATTTCCCATTGCCCCCTAGAAAGATGGCAGCTATGGAAACATCCCATTTCACATTGAAGGTTAGGATCCCTACAGTGCGGAAACAGGCTCTTCGGCCCAGCACTTCCACACCGACCCTCCAAAGAGTATCCCCGCCAAACCCATTTCTCATACCTCTACATTTACTCCGGATTAAAGCACGTAACCTACACATCCCTGAACACTATGGGCAATTTAGAAAGATTGCAGCTGTGGAAACATCGCATTTGCCACTGCCCCCTAGAAAGATGGCAAACATTATACCAGGCTCATCAACAGGAGCCCTGTTGGCACTGCCCCATTTGGAAGTTTCCTATTGGAGGTTTGTGACATAAACGAAAGGTTGATGCAGCCTCCCTGCTTAATTAGCAAGTAGCCCAGCCTCAGACAGAGTGCCAGTGTGGGGTGAGACAAGGGCTGGCACCAAGAGCCAGTACTGGGCACCGTCTCAGGAGTAGTGAAAGTTGCTTACCCCTACAACACTCAGTATGGGAAACACTGTCCCCAAGACCATCCCCTTCCACGTTGCAGCTTACCTGCCCTGGCAAGGGTGGCATTTGGTGCCCCTTGTCCATGTCATCACCCCGGTGAGGTCGGGTCAGGACCACCGCATTCTGTAAAGGCAAGAGGCAGAAAGTGAGGCTGTTACGCACTTTGGAGTCAACAATGTGACCCACTAAACCAAGCAAACCACCAACATCTACCAGGTAATCATCAGGAATCCTCAGTGGGGAAACATGTACTGGAGCAGTACCCCCCACAAATGTTCAAAGTAGACCCTGACTGTATTCCTGAGGCTAGACACTGAAGAGACCCATTCACACTGGGACAGGACCACTCAGGGAACAAGTGCTGTCTACAAAACTCCACCAGGAAGGCGATGGCCTAGTGATATTATCGCTGGACTGTTAATCCAGAGACCCATTCAATGTTCTGGAAACTGGGTTCAAATCCCACCGTGGCGGAACTTGAACTGTATCAAAATCTGGAATTAAACAGTCTAGTAATAAACATGAATCGATTGCCAATTGTTGGAAAAACACGTCCAGCTTACGAGTGTCATTCAGGGAAGGAAACAGCCATCCTTACTTGGTCTGGCCTACATGTGACTGTAGACCCACAGCAATGGGGTTGACTCTTTAACTGCTCCCTGGGCAACTAGGAATGGGCAATGAACGCTGGCCCAGCCAGTGATGATGCCCTTATCCCATGAATGAATAAAAAAAGCTCAAACCATCTTCAGACCAATTAATTAGATTTGTCTGTATCTCAGATTAATAACCAAGGACATTCACAACAGTAAACAGCATTTGAAAATTTTAAGATCAGATATAGTGGTTGATTTTGAAAATAATCGCATTAGATTAGAGAATAGTGAATTTAACAGCTGCCACAGGGAAAATGGATAATTAAAATGATAAACAGTGGGGTACTTTAGAAGTCTCAATGCTATCAGATAAATTGTGAAAGGGAGGTCATGATTGACTGATTTATTAGAGTTTGTTAAAGCAGTAACGTATGACATAGCTAAAGGGAAACCTGCAAACATGGTGTAGTTAGATTTCTAGAAGGCACGTAACAAGACATTTTAATGATTATTTCAACGGTATCGAGAGTAACATTTTAGGGGAGAAGATTGCCTGGCTAATAGGAAACAGAATGGGGATAAAGGGATTGCTTTCTGGTTGTCAAAGTGTAACACGTGGTGTGCCACAGGGGTCAGTGTGAGAACCTCAACTTCTTACACTTTATATAAAATGACTCCATGAGGGGACTGAATGGATGCTGATGACACCAGGATAGGAAGGAAAGCTGGATGAAGATTTGGAGAATCTGCTAAGGGATATAGACTGATAATGATGGAATAAAACACAGTTCAGCGTGGATTTGTCCACTTTGGCAGGAAGTATAGAAAAACAGCACATGATTTAAATGGAGAGAGGAGAGAGAAGGGAGAGGAGAAGTGCAGGAGGGCAGAAAAACCCAGTGATACAGAGGGATCCGGGTGTCCTGGTGGATGACTCACAAAACATTAGTATGCTGGTGCAGAAAGTGATTAGGGAGAATTTAAGAATTAGGTGACCTTTATTAGAAGGGGTATGCATGTAAAAGTAGGAATGTTTTAGCGTCGCTACACAGGGCCTTGGTGAGCTCACATCTGGAGCACTGTGTGCAGCTTTGATCTTCTTAATTAAGGAATGATATTAATGCATTAGACACGGTTCAATGCCAGAGCATTCACAACCCTTAGGGGAAGAGATTCACAATGTTCTGAGTGAAGCCAGTTGCCCTCCTGGAATCCTGTGACTGAGCTTCTCCAGCCAGGAAACAGTCTCTGAGCGCCTGTCGCTGGTGCAGGTGAAGAGGACTCTAACCAGGTTCTGGAAGAGGAGGCTACACTCACCTGTAAACTGTATTTCTTTAGGCGCTCAATCAGCTCCTCCCGTACACCTTACAAAACACAAAACATACACAAGTTTTACACAACTGAGAGGCTACAGCAGAGCAAGAAACGTGCCAGTACAACAGGTCCTTTTACAGACAAAGTAGATGAATTCATTCCTGAAGAAGGGCTTATGCCCGAAACGTCGATTCTCTTGTTCCCTGGGTGCTGCCTGACCTGCTGCGCTTTTCCAGCAACACATTTTCAGCGTAGATGAATGTCTGACCTATCAGGGAGTGGAGTGGGGCCTTGCAGCTGGTAAACATGATCGCATTGAGTGACAAGGAAGGACTGAGGGGTGAATGGTAACGCACTTCATTTCCCTCCTCCCTATGTAATTATCTACACACCTCCAGCAAGTATCAGTCAGTTACGGGGCTCAGAGCTACAGCTACCACAGGGAATGAGGAGCAGTCCAGCTGCACCGCACATCAGCTCGTACATCCCACCTGCCAGGACAGACTGCCCCTCCCCAACATTCACATCACAGCTCAAGAAGGATTGCTCTACAATACCGTGCACCATGCCCCCCATGCCATACGTGGAGTGTAGGATACACAAAACACAAGGACAAGGGAACGCAGTCACAGGAATATGCCATTTCTCAGTTATCCAGGCCTCTCACTATTACCTACCTTCAGAGAGAGGGTAGGTAACAAGGTCAGAGTTCATTACTTAACAGAAAGTGTAACATGTACAGAATAGTCTACAGTGCCAGGCTTGTGGGAGGTGGGAGGGTTGAAGAGACCTTGATGACAGTGCTCCAGTGGAACCTGACGATAAAGGAACAGTAAAAGGTGGTGCTCAGTTCATGTTTCAGAGGGTGACCTCAGTCAGCAAGAACACAAACTATAATGATCATGGGTTCTGCTCTGTACTTCCAGCAGAGGCAGGTGTTTTCAAATCTCTTTAAAGGATATGGAGCATAGATACAAAAATGGAGCAGGTTGTTAAAAAATAAATCCCTCACTAATGCTCATTATGGGAATGAAATCTGCCATCTTTACCAGATCTGGCCTACATGTGACCCCACACTCTCAGCAATATGATTGGCTCTTAACCCCCCCTCTGATATGGCTGAGTGAGCGAGTCCGGAAGGGAGCTGACCTCCCTCTCCAACAGAAGGTCACGGTGACCCTGCCAATGGTGCTTACAGCTCACAATGGATTTTTAAAAACCCAAACACTCAGGAACTAAGGTTTGATTAATCGGGTTTGGGAATTGTCCTGTTCTTCCAGGATTGCCACAGAATTTTATATATTATTTGAATTCATTCACGGGTCAGAAGTTACTGCCCTTATCCCTAGTTGCCCCTCGAGAAGGTGGCGGGGGGGGGGGCTGCCTTCTTGAGCAGCTGCAATCCATATGCTGCAGGGATACCCCACAATGCCTTTAGGGAGTGAATTTCAAGATTCTGACCCAGCGACACTGAAGGAACAGCGATATATTTCCAAGTCACATTGGTGAGTGGCTTGGAGGGGAACTTGCAGTGGGTACTGCTCGCATGTATCTGCTGCCCTTGTGCTTCTAGATGCAAGCAGTTGTGGATTTGGGAAATGCTGCCTAAGGAGCCTTGGTAAGTTGTTGACAAAGTGGAAGCAAGGACTCCCAGACATAATGCTTCCCAACAACAAGCCAACATCTCAACCTAAAGACAAGTACCACCAACAACTCGGCAGCATTCCCTTGGTACTAGTGCAAACAGGGATCGCAAATTAAGTCCTAGAAAGGGTGCCCAAATGTTATGATAATGAGAACGGGGAGGTCAGACTTTAAGGACATTTTCCCAGTAAATGTCACGTCAGCAGCATCTCCCATCCGAAACAAAAACTCAGATTTTCACCACTGACAGGCCATTCAGCCCTTTGAATCTGCTCCATCACTTAATATGATCATGACTGATCATCCAACTCCTGCCTTCTCTTTGATCCCCTTAGCCCCAAGAACATAATCTCCACCTGGAGCAAAGCTTGAAATACTGAAGCAAAATAATATTTATAAAAGTAAAACATTACATTGTTAGATTAGATTCCCTGCAGTATGGAAACGGCCATTTGCCCAACAAGTCCACACTGACCTTCCAAAGAGTAACCCACCCAGACCCATTCCCCTACCCGATACTTACCCCTGACTACTGCACCTAACACAATGGGCAATTCACCTGACCTGCACATCTTTGGACTGTGGGAGGAAACCGGAGCAAACCCACGCAGACACGGGGGACAATGTGCAAACTCCACACAGACAGTCACCCAAGTCTGGAATCGAACCCAGGTCCCTAGCGTTGGGAGGCAGCAGTGCTAACCACTGAGCCACCATGCCGCCCAATGTGACTGGCTTCAAAGCAAGACAGAAACTAAAAGATATTGGAGATCACGGCGGGTCAGGCAGCATCCATGGGGAGAGTTGATAAAATGTGGAGCTGGAAAGACGCAGCAGGTCAGACAGCAGTGGAGAGGCAGGCAAGTCACTGATTCAGGTCAAGACCATTCACCAACTCTGAAGAGTCACCAAGACTTTAAACATTAGCTTGCTCTCTCTCCACGGATGCTGCCTGACTCGCTGTGATTTCCAACACTTGTTGTTTCCAGTAAAGATTCCAGCATCTACGTGCTCCGACATGGTCTCAAAGCAACATTGCTACCTCACAGCAAACATAGAAACTATTGATTAAAATCAAATCAGTAATCGTAAGTAATAAAATTCCATCACAACATTTAATGATATAATTTGAGTATTATTTTTCCAAGTGTTTTATCCTATAATTTACTAAAGCTCAGTTTGTTTATTATTTATTTTAGGACAGACTTTAAGAAACACTCATCAAATTGGGCTGGCACAGTGGCTAGCACTGCTGCATCCCAGCACTAGGGACCTGGGTTCGATCGCAGCCTTGGGCAACTGTCTGTGTGGAGTTAGCACATCCTCCCCATGTCTGCCTGGGTTTCCTCTGGGTGCTCTGGTTTCCTCCCACAGTCCAAAAATGTGCAGGTTAGGGTGGATTGGCCATGGGAAATTGTCCCATAGTGTCCAGGGATGTGTGTATTAACTAGGTTAGCCAAGGAGAATATTAAAGTATTAAAGGATTGCACACTCTGGAGGCAGGAAACATGTTTCTGCTGATGGGTGAGTGCCGAACCAGAGGACACAGTTTAAAGATAAGGGGTAGGCCATTTAGGACAGAGATGAGGAGAAACTTCTTCACCCAGAGAGTGGTGGCTGTGTGCAATGCTCTGTCCCAGAGGGCAGTGGAGGCTCAGTCTCTGGATTCATTTAAGAAAGAGTTGGATAGAGCTCTCAAGGATTGTGGAATTAAGGGTTATAGAGATAAGGCAGGAACAAGATACTGATTGAGGATGATCAGCCATGATCATAATGAATGGTGGTGCAGGCTCGAAGGACAGAATGGCCTACTCCTGCACCTATTGAGAATGCAGGGTTAGGGTATGAGGGTGGGATGCTCTTCAAAGGGTCAACGTAGTCAAGTAGTCCACTTCCACACTGTAGGGATTCTTTAATTTCTGTGGGCAGAATGGTGGCACAGTGCTTAGCACTGCTACCTCACAGCGCCAGAGACCCGGGTTCAATTTCCGCCTGTCTGCATGGGTTTCCTCCAGGTGCTCCGGTTTCCTCCCACAGTCCAAAAATGTGCAGTTTAGAGTGGATTGGCCAGGGAAATTGTCCCATAGTGTCCAGGGATGTGCAAGTTAGGGTGGATTGGCCTTGGGAAATTGTCCCATAGTGCCCAGGGATGTGCAGGTTAGGGTGGATTGGCCGTGGGGAATTGTCCCATAGTGCCCAGGGATGTGCAGGTTAGGGTGGATTGGCTGTGGGGTAACTGTCCCATAGTGCCCAGGGATGTGCAGGTTAGGGTGGGTTGGCCGTGGGGGAACTGTCCTATAGTGTTAGGTGAAGGGGTAAACGTAGGGGTACGGCTCTGGGCGGGTTACTCTTCGGCGGGTCGGTGTGGACTGGTTGGGCCGAAGGGCCCGTTTCCCACACTGCAGGGAATCGAATCTAAAACTTGCCATCCTGCGCTCATCAGGACCAGTCTGCAAGAAAAAGGGATGTGCAGGTTAGGGTGGGTTGGCCGTGGGGGAAACTGTCCTGTAGTGTTAGGTGAAGGGGTAAATGTAGGGGAACGGCTCTGGGTCGGTGCGGACTGGTTGGGCCGAAGGGCCCGTTTCCCACACTGCAGGGAATCGAATCTAAAACTTGCCATCCTGCGCTCATCAGGACCAGTCCGCAAGAAAACCAAATCTCAGGAGGGGAACCCCAACTTACATTCGCGAGGACAGATGGTGCCGGTAATCATTAATTTGGTGGACTTGCATTTCTTTTCTTCCCCCATCAACCGGGGCTGCTTTGTCAGTGCTTCAATTGAGTTTCATTCATGAATTTAAGGGAATTCAAATGGAAATGAAATACTTTAATGATAAAACAGTGAAAAGTTGAGTACCCATAAGATTTTTATTCATGAGTTTAGGTGATTTAAAGTCCAGATTAAATATTTAATGATAAAATAGTGAATGTTAAATGCACGTGACATTTTTTATGCCTGTTTTTTGCCCCCCCCAGGCCCCGGAGAGACGCCATCCCAGGAGCTCATGGGAAGGGAGAAGCTACACACTCGAGGCCGAGGCTTCAGGCGACGCTAGGCCCGAGGCCGGCTGAGCGGCGGATTCCGGGGAGGGTTTTACCTTGAGTCGGGTAGCCGATCTCGTTGAGCTTGGCCTGCAGTTCCGGGATGCTCCAGCTGCCGAGCTCCGGCACTTCGACCCCAGGAGGAGCGTCCGCCATCTCGGCCTCGGAAATGGCGCCTCCTCCTGCTCCTTCCTCTCAACCAAACTCCATGGTGGGCGCCACTCGCGCCGCGCCCCGCCCAGCCCACACACCATTGGTCTAGGGCGGGACATGACGCGGCGCGCAGGGGCACGTTTCATTTTCCATTGGATTAGATTACGTCAATCAACCTGCAGCGGGGGGGGGCGCAGCAAGTTCGGTTGTCTCTCCAGGCACCTGTCATTCACCGGCAGCGGTACTGCGCCTGCGTGTTGCTGTGGGTCGCCCGGTGGATGCTGGGACTTGTAGTTCCTATTCCTAGCCTACAACCTGCATGGCGGCGCCCATGCTGCTGCTCACATCCTGAAGCTGTTCATTTTAAAGTTTTCAGGGTTTCTGTGGATTGTGAGTATCTGGGGAGGGGAACCTGTCAGGCTGCTTCTGCATTTTCATAGTTATTTGAATACCCATTAAGTTCAGCCTCTGTATTGAGTCCAGAGATTAAGTTGTAATTGTATCTTTGCTTCCCTTTATGGCTCCTGGTTATAAACCTTTTCACTTTTAACCTGTTACTTTTCTTTCTGAACTATTTAGTTTCTAGTTATAAAGATGTGTTTCTCTGTTTTAACCTGTTATCTGTCCTTCTGCCTCGCTCTAAGTACCCTATGATCTGTATGACCTTGTTTACTATGGTCTGCCTGTACTGCTCACAAAACAAAGCTTTTCACCATACTTAGGTACATGTAACTGCAATAAATCAAATCAAATCTAAATCTGAATTCTTTAGTCCTTAGCTTCTAGTTATAAGGATGGGTTTCTCTGTGTAATCTGTTATCTCTTTTTTTTTGTATTATTTAATCCTTAGTTTATAGTTATATAGATGTTTCTGTCTTAATCTGCTCTCTCTCTCTCTTAGCTTCTAGTTATAAGGATGGGTTTCTCTGTGTAATCTGTTATCTCTCTCTTTTTTTGTATTATTTAATCCTTAGTTTATAGTTATATAGATGTTTCTGTCTTAATCTACTCTCTCTCTCTCTCTCTTGTAATCCTTAACTTCTGGTTATAAGGATGAGTTCTTCTGTCAAACATGTTAACTCTCTGCATTCTTTAATTCTGAGCTTTTAGTTATAAGGATGATTTTTTTCCTGTCTTAGCCTGTTATGTCTGTCTCTGCGTTTGTTAATCCTTTAGCCTTTAGTTATAATAAGACATTTCACAGAATTGTTTTGGTGTAGATGGAGGCAAATCACCCCTTTGTGCCTGAACCAACTCTTCAATTGAACATCATTACCTTGTGCTGATCTCTTGCCTTTTCCCCATATCCCTGTGCATTATCTGTAGCCATAGTCCTGATGCCCTCTTGAATGCCTCTGTTGAGCCTGTCCCCACCACATTTCCAGGCAGTTCATTCCAAACCCTACTTACTCACTGCGTGAAGAAATTATTGTTGTTTTCTTTAGAAAACCCTTTCTTCCTTTTGATCATTTTAAATTGATGCCCTCTGTCACAGTGAGAGGAGTTGAGTAAAGATATCTTGCTGCAGTTATCCAGGCCTTTGGTGAGGCCACACCTTGAGTATTGTATGCAGTTTTGGTCTCCTAGTGTGAGGAAGGACATTGCTGCCATTGAGGGAGTCCAGTGAAAGTTCACCAGACTGATTCCCGGGATGGCAGGACTGACGTATGAAGAAAGACCAGATCAACTGGGCATTTACTCACTGGAATTTAGAAAAATTGGGTATGAGATCTCATACAAACATGTAAAGTCCTGATGGGACTGGACAGGATGGATACGGGAAGGATGTTCCCGATGTTGAGGAAGTCACAGTGTAAGAATAAGGGGTAAGCTGTTCGGGACCGAGATGAAGAAGGATGTCTTCACTCAGGGAGCTGTGAACCTATGGAATTCTCTCCCACAGGAAGCTGTTGGGGCCAGTTCATTCATTAGATTCAAGAGGGAGCTGGATGTGGCCCTTGCAGCTAAAGGGATCAAGGGGTCTGGGGACTGGGTAGGAATGGGATACCCAGATTGCATGATCAGCCATGGTCATATTGAATGGTGGTACAGTTTGAAGGGCCGAATGGCCTACTCCTGCTCCTATTTTCTGTTTCTTTAAGAGTGGGAACTGTTTCTCCCCATCTACTGTGTCCAGCCCACTCATGATTTCAAAACCTCAATCAGATCTCCTCACAGCTGCCTTCTCTCCAAGAGAATAGTCCCAATATCTTCAATCTATCTTCTTAACTGACTTTTCTCATTTCAGTAAACATTCTTCTTCTGTCTTAATCTGTTACCTCAATCTGAGCAATCTTTAGGGTGAGAGGGGAAAGATACAAAAGAGACCTAAGGGGCAACTTTTTCACGCAGAGGGTGGTACGTGTATGGAATGAGCTGCCAGAGGATGTGGTGGAGGCCGGTACAATTGCAACATTTAAAAGGCATTTGGATGGGTATATAAATAGGAAGGGTTTGGAGGGATATGGGCCGGGTGCTGGCAGGTGGGACTAGACTGGGTTGGGATATCTGTTCGGCATGGACGGGTTGGACCGAAGGGTCTGTTTCCATGCTGTACATCTCTATGACTATGACTCTAATAGCGTACAATTATAAAGAAATATTTCTCTGTGGTGATGTGTTATTTCGATCACAGCCGAGGGATAGGCTTTGTGGTGAAATGTTGCAATGAGTATTCTATTCTTGGCTCCTGTAGCCACTGTCCGTTGTCTTATTTTTTTACAAAAGAACTGTCCGGGTAAACCTGGTCAGGCTGCCCCATCCTGGCCACAGCGCAGGCTCTGGTTGGGAGATTTTGTTTGTAAAGGAGTTTAGTTTGGGATGATGTTTAGCGTGGGCTGGTTATCTGTTTGACTCACCCCCGTCCAGACCTCCCACTGTGTTCCACAGCTGAGAAAGGAGTTTTTCCCAGTCGCTGTTATAATGCAGGGAACGTGCCACCCAATCCGTACACCGCAAGCACACAATGTGGGAATGCTGTACGAGTGCTGGGATAATACAGCCACACGGTCATACAGCATGGAAACAGACCTTACAGTCCAACTTGTCCCTGCTGACCATGTTCTCAAACTAACCTAGTCCACCACAGCCCGTGGCTCCCCCTGATCCACATCACTTGATGCCTCCTCACAGAATCTAAGAGGTCAGTATGGGAACATTTCCCCTGATCGAACCCAGGCACCTTGCCTGAGTGCACTAAGATTTTCAGAGTATCTCATTTTGTCATCTCTGTAATGAAAGGTTCCAGGATTCCCTCTGGGCTGGGCATTGGGCAAACTGTCTCCATCACTGTCCATTCACTCATCCTTTCTCTTCCTCCTTTGTGCAGACTCAAAATGTCCAAGCTCACCCGAACCACCAGGGCAGTGAAGAAGGTGGAAGCTGGCAGTATGATCAGAGCGATCCTACGCTCAGGACAGGCAGCCCCCGGACCCCCGCTCGGTCCCACCCTCGGTCAGGTACAGAGCCTGTGGTCAAACACGCCCCCCACCCTCGGTCAGGTACAGAGCCTGTGGTTAAACACAGCCCCCGGACCCCCGCTCGGTCCCACCCTCGGTCAGGTACAGAGCCTGTGGTTAAACACGGACCCCGGAATCCGCTCGGTCCCACCCTCGGTCAGGTACAGAGCCTGTGGTTAAACACGGACCCCGGACCCCCGCTCGGACCCACCCTCGGTCAGGTACAGAGCCTGTGGTTAAACACGCACCCCCTCCCCCGCTCGGTGCCATCCTCGGTCAGGTACAGAGCCTGTGGTTAAACACGGCCCCCGGACCCCCGCTCGGTCCCAC
>NW_025214839.1:30230-31353 GCF_004010195.1 Chiloscyllium plagiosum
GGAGTCTGTGGTTAAACACCCCCCCCCTCAGTCAGCGCCCGCTCCCTCAGCGCTGGCCCTCAGTCAGCACCCGCTCCCTCAGCGCTGGCCCTCAGTCAGCACCCGCTCCCTCAGCGCTGGCCCTCTGACAGCGCCCACTCCCTCAGCGCTGGCCCTCAGTCAGCGCCCGCTCCCTCAGCGCTGGCCCTCAGTCAGCGCCCGCTCCCTCAGCGCTGGCCCTCAGTCAGAGCCCGCTCCCTGCACGCTGACCTGCCTGTGGAATGAGCCCCTTCCTGAATAATTGGGAGGGATTCCCTATATGCCCCATCTTTACCCCCTACTCCGAGCCAAGGACTCACTGTCTGCCCTTTTCTCCCTGCAGAGGGGGATTCCAATCGGCCAGTTCTGTAAGGAATTCAACGAGAGGACAAAGGACATGAAGGAGGGAATTCCTCTGCCTGTCCGGATCCTGGTCAATGTAAGTTTCACAGGAATGTACCAGGGGCTGTGGGCACCTCTTTTCCCCATCCCTACCTGCACCAGGAACTCTGTCCGAGGGCAGTTGTCAGGTAATCACCTTGGGTTTGGAGCTACATGGAGACCAGGCCGGGTAAGGAAGGCAGATTTCCCTCCTTAAAGGGGCATTAGCGATCCGGCTGGGGGGGGGTTTACAGTCAGTGCTGGTCACTGTCCCCCAAGACCAGCTTCCGACTCCAAATACAAAAATCCCAGAGCAACTGCGGGTGCTGGAAATCTGAGAGAGTCACACCTGCTGGAAGAACTCAGCAGGTCTGTCAGCGTCTGTGGAGAGAGGAGCAGAGTTTGTGGTCATTAACTCTGCTTTCTCTCCCCAGATACTGCCAGACCTGCTGAGTTTCTCCAGCAATTTCAGCTTCTGATTGTGAAAACCTCCCAGTGGGACTGCTGTCTCCACAGGGTCAGTGTGTGATAGTGTCCCACTCCCCCCCTGCCCAGCTCCTCATGTCAGGGAGGTAATGACAGGCCTCCTTACTACCCTGATCTCCCGCTCTCCTGGACGGGGGGGCGGGGGGGAATGAGGGGTATTGATCCCCGCTCTGACTCTCCCTAAGGGGGGGAGGGTGAGGGGTATTGATCCCCGCTCTGTCTCTCCCTAAGGGGGGGT
>NW_025214839.1:32768-33924 GCF_004010195.1 Chiloscyllium plagiosum
CGGGGAGGTGGTGGGGGGGGGAGGTGAAAGGGCGATCGCACTGAGCGACTCAGACTGTAGAGGGGAGTGAGCCGGGCTCAGGGGTAATACACAGAATTAAACAGGGGAGGGAGAGGGATTGGACTGTTTGGGGGGGGGGGGGGGGGGGGTTGGTGAAGGGAATCGATTCGGGCACATGAGCAGAGGCAACATATTAAACCCCCAAAACCTCCCCCCACTGCGAACCCCTTGTGTGTGAGAGACAGTAACCCACTCTCTGGGATAAAGGGCTAACAGAGAGCACTGATGGGAGTAACACAGTCAATGTGCTCTCGATAGGAGTGTTCAATACACTGAGCTGGGAGGACCACTAACACCTAGCAATGTCCATCCAACATTGGCCAAGGGATGGCTAACAGAGCAGGATAGTGGATGGATGGTGTTCAGGCCAGAGGGAGGTTTCTGCTGCTGTTGCCCAGGGGCCAGTGTTTGTTGGTCCTGACACGTTTGGTGGTCTGGATGTGGTGTGCGGGGACTATTTCCGCATTTGTGAATGAGACAACCCAGGGAGAAGTTGCAAAGAGTGGAGGGGTATGGTGAGGAATTGCCAGCAGGACACTGAAGGGTCTGTTTCTGTGCTGTACATCTCTGTGACACGTCGCTGGAGAGGGCAGATGAGATGTGAGCTGATGCTGGAAAGGAAACGAGGAGATCGTACAAACTGGGGGTGACCCTTGTAAAGGGGAGGGAGCTTGCTGCAGCAGCAGAGGGAGCTGGGCGTCTGTGTGTGCACTGGTCACTGAAGGAGACAGCAGTCAATGCAGCAGGCACTGTCCTCCCCTTCATTGACAGAGGCATATCCTACAGGAACGGGGAGGAGATGCTGAACTGGTCCATGACACTGGTTAGACCTCAGCTGGAGATGGGTGTCGTGTTGTGGACACCACGTTATCAGAAAGATGTGAGCACATTGGGGAGGGAGAACAGGAGAGGTTAATGATTGTGGGTCCAGGGATGAGGGTAGATCAGGGATACTGGGGCTGCTCTCCTTGGAGATTATTGGAATGATGAGGGAGCTGGGCCTGTGATAGGCAGAGTAAGGGGCTGGGGGCTTCTGGGATCGTGTCGAGTGTGTGTGTGTGAGAGAGAGAGTGTGTGTGTGTGAGAGAGAGTGTGT
>NW_025214839.1:34127-35337 GCF_004010195.1 Chiloscyllium plagiosum
TCACACACACATTCTCACACACATACTCGCACACTCACACACCCACCATCCACACGCACATGCACACACTCACACACACACCCCACACACTCACACACCCCACACACACACACACACCCCACACACACACACACCCCACACACACACCCCACACACACACACCCCACACACACACACCCCACACACCCCCCGCGCACACAGTGAGCAGTTAAGGGATGTGTGTGGGGTGTGGTCCAATTCTGCCTTCAAGAGAGCGACCGGATGGTTATTAGGGTAGCAATGGTGCCCAGAGTGTACCGGTGAGGGGGCAGTGGGCAGTGGTCTGGAGGCCTGTGATGGGCAGTGTAAGGGGCTGAGGACTTCTGGGATTGTGTTGGAGTGTGGCAGTGCAGGGACGTGGGGCTGGTTGTTGTGGTCTGACTGGGTTACCCCTCCCCGCAGGACATGAGGTGGCTGGCATGGTGACGGTGAAACATATCTACGAGATAGCGAAGGTGAAGTCGCAGGATGAGAGTTTCCGGCTGCAGGACATGTCGCTGGAGAATGTCTGCAAGACCCTGATTGGCTGTGCCAAATCCCTCGGGATCAAGGTGGTACCAGAGTAAGTCAGCGCCCACCCCACGCGAGCGCCACTGTCCCTCTCCCGACATGTGAGGGATAACACTAGCCTGGTATCGGGAATGATATTGGGATCCAGCTCTCGCTGCTTGCTACAGGCAGAGCATCAGGCTGGGGTGTGATGCATTCCCTGGTCGAGCGGCCCCCCAGGGTGGGGGTCTGGTGGTTGGGCTCTCGCCCATCAGGATGGCGAGGGGGGTGGGTGAGAGGATTTCCCTCCCCCTCCCGCCCCACGCAGTCGAAGCTGGTAATGGGGCTGTTGGGATGGTGATGAGTATCTGCCCGTGTGTGACGGTGTCCCTGCCTGACCTCCGACCTCTCCCCCCTGACCCCACAGGCTGACGGCGGAGGATTACGCCCGTTTCCAGGAGCAGAGAGAGGAGCAGCTCAGAGCTGAGGCAGCCTCCCTCGAACCCACCAGCACCAAGAGGAAGGAATGACCGAGCGGGAGAGGGACGCATCGTCATGGCAACGATACACAGAGGGAGCCGGGTCACTGCCTCACCCCCTCCCTGACGCACAAACACACCCTCCCCCACCCCCCACCCCCACCCTGTCAGACAGCCTCCGGGGTCACAGGGGCTGGGGGGGG
>NW_025214839.1:35795-37116 GCF_004010195.1 Chiloscyllium plagiosum
GTCTCTGGTTCCTGGGTGGGGGGGGGGGGTGGGGGTGTCCTGTTGTTTGGGGAGCTCCTGTCTGTACCAGGTACCGTTCTCCCCTCTCCCCGAGTGTGTGTGTGTGGATGTCTAAATACTTTAGCCCACACTGTCGATCCTGTAACTATTAAAGGCAATGAATGAATGTAGCCCCCACCTCTGCTTCTTGTCTCTGTGTGTGGGAGGGCGGGGGTGAAGGAGAAGCCCTCAACTCCTCCTCTACCCCCCCCCCCCCAGCCCCCCACACACACACACACAACCACAGCATAGGCACAGTCACCAAACCTGTTGTGTCCCCAGCACTTCCCTGCATCACCAGCAGAGGACAGCATTGCTCACAGGATATGTGTCAGACCCCAGGCGCTCCCAGCTGAAGCCGAGTCCGGGGAGACCTGGACTCACTTGTGTCTCAGTGAGTTGGGACGGGGTGGGGAAATGTCCCTGTCGCACTCAGATTGTGTGCACGCACAGTAGAGCCCGGCGTAGCTGTGATACCTTCACAGTCGAATATCTTACCTGGGCCCACAGACACTGAAACAGCTCTCCGCGAGGTGCAACATTGGGGTTTAGATGCTGTTTGTGATGGTGCCCCCCCCCCCAACCTCACCTTGTGCCCCTTCACTGACACTGGCAGCTCAACTGGGACAGTCATCACAGTTTGCAAACTCTGAGAGCGAGAGTCTCACTGCTGTTCACAGAGAGGACAGTGTGTGGTCAGTCAGAGAGACTGGACTGCAATAACATTGCTATCTGTCTTAACAGCACACTGGGATCTGGCCAGGATTTATTAGAAACTCTGAACAAAGAGGGAGGTCGATACATTAATAGCCAGGGATCAGTAACCCTTTCTGCCTCCCTCAGTGAGTGCAGTCTCCTCATTGAGAGTGAGAGCTGAATCCAGGACCATTACAGTTCCCTGCAGATTGTATCCCATCCCAATGGGAGACTGTCCCTCAGGGTAAAGGCACACCCCCCTCTCCTCAGCACCAGGCTCTTGGTACTGATCAGCCAATTCCTGCAGCTCCATCCCTGGCACCTCACATCTGACCCTCCATTCTGTCTTCCCACCTGAGATATACTGACTTCAATTGAGCATTGCTGTCCCACACCTGAACACTGCACTGTTGGAGGGTCAGTGCTGAGGGAGCGGGCACTGTCAGAGGGTCAGTGCTGAGGAAGCGGGCACTGTCAGAGGGTCAGTGCTGAAGGAGCGGGCACTGTCGGAGGGTCAGTGCTGAGGGAGCGGGCACTGTCGGAGGGTCAGTGCTGAGGGAGCGAGCACTGTCGGAGGGTCAGTGCT
>NW_025214839.1:39540-52567 GCF_004010195.1 Chiloscyllium plagiosum
CGGAGGGTCAGCGCCGAGGGAGTGCCGCACTGTCGGAGGGTCAGCGCCGAGGGAGTGCCGCACTGTCGGAGGGTCAGCGCCGAGGGAGTGCCGCACTGTCGGAGGGTCAGCGCCGAGGGAGTGCCGCACTGTCGGAGGGTCAGCGCCGAGGGAGTGCCGCACTGTCGGAGGGTCAGCGCCGAGGGAGTGCCGCACTGTCGGAGGGTCAGCGCCGAGGGAGTGCCGCACTGTCGGAGGGTCAGCGCCGAGGGAGTGCCGCACTGTCGGAGGGTCAGCGCCGAGGGAGTGCCGCACTGTCGGAGGGTCAGCGCCGAGGGAGTGCCGCACTGTCGGAGGGTCAGCGCCGAGGGAGTGCCGCACTGTCGGAGGGTCAGCGCCGAGGGAGTGCCGCACTGTCGGAGGGTCAGCGCCGAGGGAGTGCCGCACTGTCGGAGGATCAATGCTGAGGGAGTGGGCACTGTCGGAGTGTCCGCGCTGAGGGAGTGCCGCACTGTCAGAGGGTCAGTGCTGAGGGTGTGCCGCACTGTCGGAGTGTCCGCGCTGAGGGAGTGCCGCACTGTCGTAGGGTCAGCGCTGAGGGAGCGGGCACTGTCGGAGTGTCCGCGCTGAGGGAGTGCCGCACTGTCGGAGGGTCAGCGCTGAGGGAGCGGGCACAATCTGTAACCTCATGGCCCGGCATATTCCCCCCCTCAACCATAACCATCAGGCCAGGGGATCAATCCTGGTTCAATGGAGAGTGCAGTAGGGTATTTCAGGGACAGCACCAGGCAGACCAGCAGATGAGGTGTTAACCTGGTGAAGAAAACAAACAGGGTCTCTTCCGTTAGATCCATCTCGGGCTCCTCCAGTGGTCTCCAGCATCACAGACACCAGTCTCCAGCCAATTCGATTCTCTCCACCTGATATCAAGAAATGACTGGAGGCACTGCCTACTGTAAAGGCAACGGGCCCTGATAACATTCCGGCAATGGCACTAAAGACGTGTGCTCCAGAACCTGCCATTGCTGTTCCAGTCCAGTTACAATACTGGCATCTACCCGACAATGTGGGACATTGCCCAGGTGTGTCCTGTACACAGAAAGCAGGACAGATCCAACCCGGCCAGTTACCGTCCACTCAGTCTCCTCTCCATCATCAGGAAAGTGATGGAAGGGCTCAGTAACAGTGCTCTCAGGCAGCACCCGCTCAGCAATAACCAGCTCAGTGACACCCAGTTTGGGTCCCCCCCCCAGGGTCACCCAGCTCCCGACCTCATTCCAGCCTTGGGTCAAACACGGACAAAAGACACTGAATCCCAGAGGGGAGGGGAGAGGGACAGCCCGTGACATCAAGGCTGTGTTTAACCGAGTGTGGCATCAAGGAGCCCGGGCAAACTGGGATCAATGGGTGTCAGGGGGCAGACTCTCCACTGGTTGGAGTCACACTAGTACATAGGAAAATGGTTTTTATTGGAGGGTCAGCCATCTCAGCTCCAGGCCATCTCTGCAGGACTCCCTCAGGGGAGTGTCCTCGCCCCAACCACCTTCAGCTGCTTCATCAATGACCCTCCCTCCATCAGAAGGTCCCGAGTGGGGGATGGTCGCTGGTGATTGCACAGTGTTCAGCACCATTCACCACCCCTCAGATACTGAAGCAGTCTGGGTTCAAATGGAACAAGATCTGGACAATAGCCAGGCTTGGGCTGACCAGTGGCAAGTAATATTCACACCACACAAATACCAGGCCATGACCATCACCAATAAGAGACAGTCTAACCATCTCCCCTTGACATTCAATGGTGTTACCATCACTGAGTCCCCCCCACTATCAACATCCTGGGGGTTACCATTGACCAGAAACTCTACTGGACTCACCACATCAACCCAGCGGCTACAAGAGCAGGTCAGAGGCTGGGAATCCTGCAGTGAGTAACCCCCCTCCTGACTCCCCCTAAAGCCTGTCCCACCATCTACAAGGCACAAGGCAGGAGGGTGAGGGAACACTCCCCATTTGTCCTTGCAGTGGGTAGTGGTTTTGGGTTTAGAAGGTGAATTTCTACAGTACATCTTGTAGGTGGTACACACTGCTCAGTAGCACTGGGCAGCATATATATGGGAACCCCACCCCCTGCAAGTTCCCCTCCGAGCCCCTCACCATCCCGACTTGGAAAATCTTGCCGTCCCCTCAGTCTGGCTGGGTCAGAATCCTGGGATTCCCTCCCTAAGGGACACTGTGGGTCTACCCACAGCACATGGACTGCAGCGGGTCAAGAAGGCAGCTCACCCCCACCTTCTCAAGGGGGCAACTAGGGACAGGGGGCAGTAAATCCTGGGCCCAGCCAGCGATGGTCAAATCGCAGCAGAGAATTGAAGAACCCGAGATCCCGTCTGCCATCTTGGAAGTGGTGAAAGTTCCTATGTCCATACCTGGAAGAAGAACATTGGGGGGGTGAGGGTGGGGGAAGATCTCCCTGGGGTCCTGGGACCAATATTTAACCTTTGGCCAACATTACTAATAACAGATGATCCAGATCATTCCCTCATTACTGTGTGTGGGATCTTGCTTTGCAACATTTGGCTGCTCCTTTGCCCACATTACAACAGCTCGTATAGTCCCCCAAAAAATGTCCTTCATTGAGGATGAAGTTTCAGGATAAGGTCAGGGCAAATTGGAGTGTGGCTTGCAAATAGAGTCATAGAGATGCACAGCATGGAAACAGACCCTTCGGTCCATCTCGTCCATGCCAACCCAATATCCTAAATTAATCTAGTCCCATTTGTCAGCACTTGGCCCGTATCCCTCTGAGCTCTTCTGATTCATATACCCAACCAGATTGCTGTGGACCAGGCCAGACCCCCTCAAAATATTACCGCCGACCCGAACTTTGCGAGTTGTTTTGAGCAGCTGTAAGGTGGATATCCCAGGAGGGATGCAGCTGGTCACACCACATAGTTCTAAATAAAACAGAATTTATTTACAATGAAAGACAAACAGATATTGAATAACTTAACCTATCTGAAATGCCAACAGACTCTATTGCAACTTAATGATGCTGTTCCAACATCGTGCAACATCCTCATAAACACCCGCTTGGCTGAAAGGTAAATTCAAACACAGGTCCCTCCAGGAAAAATGTCACAGAGAGAGAGAAAATCAGCCAGAAAACCTCTGCTGAATCCAGGAACCTTTGTACCCCAGCAGCTTCACAACGAAACCAAACTCGAAAAACAAGCCTGAGCTGGGAGAACAGGTCACTGCCCTGTTTATTGTATAACTGCTTTAAATAAAACCCTAAAGGTCTCTGCTGATTGATGCCTTAGGCAGTACCTGTTAGCCATTATTAAAGTAGCCAGTTCAGACATATCAGCACCTCTGCCTTTGCAACCCCTCCCAGTAAAAAAGGAAAGGGCAAAATAACCTTGTTAAAGGGATGGGCCTCTTCAATGTTGTAATTGTACCAGCCTCCGCCACATCCTCTGGCAGCTCATTCCACACACGCACCACCTTCTGCGTGTAAAAGTTGCCCCTTAGGTCCCTTTTAAATCTTTCCCCATCTCATCGTAAATGTATGCCCTTCTAGTTCTGGAGAAATCCTGGGGAAAAGACCTTGACTATTCACCCTATCCTTGCCCTTTATGATTTTGTAAACCTCTACAAAGTCACCCCTCAGCCTCCGACGCTCCAGGGAAAACAGCCCCAGCCTGTTCAGCCTCTCCCTGTAGCTCAGACCCTCCAACCCTGGCAACATCCTTGTAAATCTTTTCTGAACCCTTTCAAGTTTCACAACATCCTTCTGACACCAGAGAAAATGAGAGAGAAGTCGCAAAATGAAGATTTGAATTGTAGTCTTTAATATAAATATTTGTGTATTACATTAAGTTCCACAAGACTTTAATAACGTACACACAAAAACACAGTTTCACAATGTACGTCTGTTGAGGTTATATAAAAAATGCTTGCATTTGTTAATAAATCTCCATTAATCTATGTACAAACATAGAAATATCTCTGTGAGGAAATACAAGAACTTAAACAGGATTCAATCCTTATACTTTAATTGTAGAGAGTTCTACATTAGCTCTGATGACACGTGAATAATACATTCAGAATGTGTCATTTGTACAATAATCATATCAAGAAAAGTAATAATATCTGTCTCTTTCTTACGATTTGGTTAGTCACTACAAGTGATACAGTTACATCTGTAAGTATGTCTTACAATATCCTCTTCCATAGCAACACAAGTCTACTTTGAGTTAAAATCATTACACTGACAGCTTTCGCCTCAGACGTGATTACAGTGCAGTCATGTTAACAAAAAGGAAGCTTTTTCTTCAAAATACAATTAAACACCCCTCCCCCAACCCCATGCAGTGTGTTGTAAGGAGAGAATTAACAGCTTTTTAACAAATGTCCTTAGTTTCAAAGTGATATCTTTGATTGTAGTTGCTTCACAAAATATGACAATATGCCATACTTGATGAAGTAAGTCATAGACTTATTTCAGAATGAAGATTCACTTCCATTTCCATCTGTGAGAGAGAGAGAGAGAGAGAAAAGGTTAGACCAATAAGAATTGTGGCTCATTGTCCATTTATTAACCCCTTATGTATCTACGAAATATTACCGCCAACCCCCCCCCCCCCCTTCCCCACTTTGGTAGCAGGGTGCAGTTCCAACGTGACACATTCACACAGATATTTCACAGTTTATTTAAATAGTAAACAAACCAGAAACTGCTGGAAAACCTCAGCAGGTCTAGCAGCATCTGTGGAGAGAAATCAGAGTTCTGAGGAAGGGTCACTTAAGGCATTTGGATGGGTATATGAATAGGAAGGGTTTGGGGGGATATGGGCCGGGTGCTGACAGGTGGGACTAGATTGGGTTGGGATATCTGGTCGGCCTGGACGGGTTGGACCGAAGGGTCTGTTAACTCTGATTTCTCTCCACAGATGCTGCTAGACCTGCTGAGCTTTTCCAGCAATTCCTGGTTTTGTTTCCGATTTACAGCATCTGCAGGTCTTTTGGTTTTTATTTAGATAGTTTCCAAACATTGACGGTATTTCACAGGTGGAGGAGGGGTGGATTAGGGCAGCTATCACAGTCAGTAAAGTGCGTTACTGGTTTTAACGGCCGCATTGAATTTTAAACACAAAGTTTAGAACTTTTACTGAAAGTGTATTGAATAGGAGGGGAGGGGGCTTGGGGGAGCTGTGACCAGCTGATAACTTGACCAGCAGCCTGATGGCATGGTCAGAGACACAACCTCCTTCCCTCACCACATTCCCATCCCAAACAGATTGACTCCCTTCCCTTGGGATGACAGCCTGTCAGGCAGGAGTTAAACCTCCTGTAGAGGTGGGCACGCACAGTCGCCCGTGGATACTGAGGGGGGGGGGGTGGTGGGCTGGGGGGGGAATGAACTGCAGTACAATGCATTCCGAAGTTAGGCATTACGAGACTGAGCTGGGTAGGGAGGGGTGTCCATTGGGTGGCCTCTAGCTAATTCTGGGAGCAGGTTGTTAACAAGATCAATGACAAAACCTCAGCTTACCTTGGTGGAAGTATTCGTGGGAGTGACTTTGGAGTTGATACAACTCATCAATAAACCCGTCACAGGGAGATCTTGAGGCAAACGTCTCAAATACATTTTCATATGAAGTCAACTCTTCAAGGAAGGTGTGCTCTTCTGCAGACAGGTCTGTGGTACAGCCGGTGTCTGGGGTGCAGTCCGATACGGCTTGGCTGTTTCCCACCGCGGTGGGAGATGGGCTAATCCCCCCCCGCAGCTGCTGGGGGCTGACAGCTGCAGCGCCTCCTCCTGGCACTGAGGAAGCTCTCAGGTCTTTCAGAATGTCCTCAATGGCATCCTCGTCCTGGCTGAGGCTGATGGCAGAGAAGTCTATGCCACGCCATGGTTTGGACGCTTGTGAGTCTGGCTCGGTGGTCTCTCTGGTGGGCACTGAGGAGCTGAGGGATTGGCAGGACTCGCCAACTGCTGGCTCCTGCTGCTGGGCTATTCCTCCTGCGGCCAACTGGCTCTCTGTCAGTTGGTGTCCGAGCTGCTTGACCAGGGCGTCGATGCTAGTCCGCGGTGTGCCCTCCACCAAGTAGCCAAAGTAGCAGTTGGCGGGCAGCTTGATGGGTGAGGCTTCGGGAGTGAGGATCCCCTCGGGGGTGCTGGGCACGTGGATGTAGAGAGGGGTGGGCACCTGGGGCAGCCCCATCACAGTGCAGCCCCCGTGGCCTGGGCTGTCAGGGGAAGGGGGCAACCGCTCGTACAGGGAGGCGCAGGGCTCCAGGGGATAGTACAGCTCGCTGGGGCCAAACGTCTCCTGCCCACTGAAGGTAAAGGTGGTTCCCAGCAGCTGTGGGGTGCAGGGTGGGGTGGGCGAGTCGGCGCCGAAGGTGCAGTCACTGTAGGAGAGCTCAGGGAGCTTCCCGGTCCTCTGTGTTCCCCGTTGTCCCGTCTCCTCCTTCTCCTGAGGCAGAGTGGGGAGAAGCCCCCCATGACGGAATAGCTCAGCGTCCTCCTCCCCTCCCGTCGGCCCTGACACCTCAGCAAAGTCCAGGCCACAGATGCCGCTGAAGTCGAAGGACTGGGTGGAGACGCCACTGGTAGGAGTGCTGGCCATTGGGGTGAAGACAGTGTCAGGGCTGGACAGGTAGCTGGGAGACTGAACTGGCTGGTGCTGAGGTATCTGAGCTGGCACAGAGCAGGGGTACAGCAGGCTCTCCTCCTGCTCATCAATCAGCTGCTGGCGAAGACACCAAGCCTCCGACTCACTGAAAGCACAAAGGATCATCCTTCATTAGAATCCGAGAACCAACGCACAAACTAACTCATCAATCACCCATTCTCCCCAGCCCAGCTAGAATTCAGGGACCACTTAGCAAAGGCCAAAATATTGCAAAAAGGGAGCCTAGCAGGTCAGACAGTATCAGATGCTTTACCAGCCTCACATCCACTGACTCTGCTGTCCTTACTGTCTCCAAACCACAGTGATGTGGCACTGGAGTCATATGTTGGTCAGATCGAGTAAGGCTGGAAGATTTCCCTCCCTAAAGGGACATTAGTGACCCGGGGGTGTTTTTTCTGACTATTGTTTCAGGGTCATTGCTAATTCCAGACTTTCGAAATTCTACCATTCACCCAGGACAAGCCCAGAGAACATAATCTGGGAAAAGTGATCACATCGCCCCTTCGTTCCAGTTCTTGGGAATAAAGGGATCAAAGGGGTGTAGGGAGGAAGCAGGAGTTGGGATGAATAACCACAATCCTACTGAATGGGATAGCAGACTGAATGGGCCTAATGGCCTACACTTGCTGCTAATATCTGTGTTTCTAACCAAAAGGATCTTTCCCAGAGCTGGCACAGGAGTGAAGGCCGAATGACTTCTCTCCTGTTTCTGTGAAGGGTCATTGATTGTACAGGGAAGGTTAATGGTCAATGTTTATAGCTGAGTTCCTGTCCTTACCTGACTGTGTAGTTGGAGCACAGAACGGGCCCCTCAGCACACTCCACCTGAACCACAATGTAAACCCAGATCCATTGGGCATCCTTAGACTGAAGACGGACAATCATCTCAACTCGAACTTCGCTTCCCCCACTCACTATTAACCAGAGGAGCAGAAAGAACCTGTTAAAACACATGTCCTGGAAGCAACCAGAGAATAAACTAACAGCAACTCAGAGAGAGGAGGCCCTCTCCCCATACTTACAGAAACGGTAGTGCTGAGCAGAGGCATGCGACAGATCGTGAGGATGCAGGAGATTATACCAGGATGTGCCAATGAGCTCAGTCTCCCGGTAACCCAGGTAGTAACCGACGCTGTAAGGGAAAGGACATGACCAGAATTAGTTACAGCAACAGCACAAGAAACATTCAGGTTTATACAAGAGTCCAGAGTGTGCCAAACTAATGTGTGTGTGAGAGAGAGTCAGTGAGTGTGTGTGTGTGTGTCAGTGAGTGTGTGTGTGTGCGCGTCAGTGAGTGTGTGTGTGTGCGCGTCAGTGAGTGTGTGTGTGCGCGTCAGTGAGTGTGTGTGTGCGCGTCAGTGAGTGTGTGTGTGCGCGTCAGTGAGTGTGTGTGTGCGCGTCAGTGAGTGTGTGTGTGCGCGTCAGTGAGTGTGTGTGTGCGCGTCAGTGAGTGTGTGTGTGCGCGTCAGTGAGTGTGTGTGTGCGCGTCAGTGAGTGTGTGTGTGCGCGTCAGTGAGTGTGTGTGTGCGCGTCAGTGAGTGTGTGTGTGCGCGTCAGTGAGTGTGTGTGTGCGCGTCAGTGAGTGTGTGTGTGCGCGTCAGTGAGTGTGTGTGTGCGCGTCAGTGAGTGTGTGTGTGCGCGTCAGTGAGTGTGTGTGTGCGCGTCAGTGAGTGTGTGTGTGCGCGTCAGTGAGTGTGTGTGTGCTCGCTGTTCTGTTCAGCACTCGTTTTGAAGTCACCTACAGCAACAGAAGCAATAACAGCCTGCATTTATACTGAGTCTCTGACTGTAAATCCTCCCAAGGCATTTCACAGGAATGTTAAATAGAGTTGGACACCAAGTTAACATAATCAGACATTAGAACATGTCACCAAAAGCTTTGTTGAGTAAGTCTGTTTTAAGGGACACCTTAAAGAGAACAGAATTTTAAAAAAGGAATTCCAGACCCTATGGTCTGCATGTTGAAGGCAGACATCAGCTGTAGCTTAGTTAAAACCAGGTATCTCAAAACCATGAGACTGGAGGACATTACAGAGATAAGGAGTGATGATTTAAAAACAGGTTTGAGAATTTTAAAAATTGAAATGTTGCTGAACAAATGTAGTTCAGTAAGTGGAGTGGTGGGGGGTGGGAAGATGGGTGAATGGAACTTAATGTGCATTAGGATTTGCACAGCAGAGTTTTGTCTAATTTCACGTTTACAAATGGTATGATGAGGGAGCAAGCCAGGGGTGTGTTAGACTAGTCAAGTCTAGAGGTAACAAGGACAAGAATGAGGTTTTCAGAAGATGAGATAACACTGGGACATGTTTAGAGTTTTGCCAAGAACATTAATCGGTTAATCACAACTGGACTTATTGCAACCAAGTCAATATTGGAACTTATGCTGATGGGTGTGAATCTCTTGTCTCTATTGGAATTTACAGCCAGTGATCTTTTAGTGGTGAGTGTTTGTGATACAAGACAGTAGGTTATCTCCTATTCAAGAATACTGATTGTGAAAAGGCATCAAGTACATTCATTCATTGTTCAAAAAATACATCATTTTGCAAACTCCATTGTGGATGTGGAGACTGGCACAGAGGCCTGGACTTGCCATGATGATTCCAACCAGAATTTGTCATTTATATGAAATATAGCTGTACAGTTTAATGTTTGTGCAGCTATAGAGGAAAGAATGTCAGCCCTTTTCAATATTGGTGGGCATGGAGATAAGATGGGGTCAGGTGGAAATGGGCAGCTTCTGACATTTATTCTAAACTGAGTTAAAAATCACACAACACCAGGTTATAGTCCAACAGGTTTAATTGGAAGCACACTAGCTTTCGGAGCAACGCTCCTTCATCAGGTGATATTCTATCACCTGATGAAGGAGCGTCACTCCGAAAGCTAGTGTGCTTCCAATTAAACCTGTTGGACTATAACCTGGTGTTGTGATTTTTAACTTTGTACACCCCAGTCGAACACCGGCATCTCCAAATCATTGTAAACTGAGACAGACTTTCGGGGGTGCTGAGCCACTGGGCTAATGATGATACTTTCAATAAGTCGTAAAACTTGTGGAAATCAGAGCAATTAGGAAGAAGTTAAAAGAGAATACTTATCAGATAAAACATGACAATAACAACATTAGAACAAATGCCTGCCTGCCTTATTGACAGATTAGTGGCTTCTCTTTGTGATGATCCTTTCAAGTGTGTCTTCCATTATGCAAATTTTCTGAAATTCTTTGAACTCCGCATTTCTGTTCGTAAAGTCGTCTTTGCTTTACCTGTCACTCCCAAGTATCATCAGGAGGTTACCAAGTATGTAATTCATTACAAGCATAGTATGCTCATTCGAGACTATGTTGTCTAGACTATACTATTTCACAGTATACATGCCTATTGTTGAGTAAAGCCATTACATGGAAACAAGGCATTTGGCCTAACCAATCTGTCCAGATGTCATCTTCACATGAGCTACATCTAACTTCCATGACCCTTAATAGCTCCGTCTGCCATTAAATCCCATTTTTTGTGCCCTTCACTCATCCAAAGATATAAAGTTACATCTCACGCTTCTTCACTGAAATCATCTCCAGGAAGATATAACAAATACCTGAGGGTACTCTTGTGCAGTTGCTAAATAGACAGCCAAACTTGGATTCTTACAAAAATGCAGATTTTTTATTTTATATCTTTCACATGGAATGAATTCCTGGGCATGGTTCTGCCTACTACAAAGGCTCATTTCATCAGTGATATTTGGAGAAGTCTTTTTCTCCACTTTGAGAAATTCAGGCAGAAGTTTGAAAAGCAGCCACAACTTATGAAAAGGGTAAATACCAAGATTCACATCCACATAAATGCCTCCAAAACCAGTTTCAGTTCTCAGTTTTCTAACCAGGCGCAGAGTGTTTCTGATATGAAAGGAACGGGGGCGGGTGTGGGGGCGGAGGGGGGGGAGCGGGTGAATGGTGGTGGTGGCGGGTAACCTTTTTACTGAGACAGTTGCGATCAAACCAACCATGTACATTAGCCATTTCAATCCAGATGAACTAGTGTTCAATTTCTAAAATGGATTCCAACCTCAAAATTTCATTCCTATCCAACTGGCCAGAGGTCTGGGGCATCTGAACCTACATGCTCACTCAGTATTAAAGGGTGGCTTTCTTCCATGTTGCTCATTTTGGTGAGGGGTCAGAGCCATGGATTTAACGTTGGGGCAACGTGAACTCCTTAACTAAAATTTGTAAAAGCACATTTATAAACTCATTGACAAGCCTTAGTGCAAATGTAAGTAAAAATACTCATTATCACACTTTCAGGGAGTAAGTGGTCATATTTGAAATATAGCCAAGTAAGCTGGGTCATAGACATGTTATTCCCAGTTACTGCTAAATATGGGGTGGAGGGGAGAAGATGTTAATTTTATCCTGCCCGTTTATATAGCTAATTGCATTTTTGCTGTGATTTTATTTCCACTAGAACAGTGTATATTTGCTGACAGAAATGAAATTCAGACATAAAGTGTTACCTGAGCCCACTCTGCATCATCTGGAGGTGGCACTGGACTGGAAAGATCCATTGTAGAGATTGTAAAGGCCAGGGAAGCACTCAGGTTTCCAGTGAGCATGGCCTCACCAAGATTGCTGGCTATTTCCTCCAGATCAGAGAACTTCAGTTTGCCTGAATAATGTGAAATTAACACACACCAGGTCAGTGGACCAAGCTTTCCACAAATCTCTGAACATTTTCACAAGATTAATTCAGCATTTCACATGAAGAGTGACTGGTAGACAAACTGGGACCCAGGGAAATTGCACTTGCACTCAATCATCATCTCATTTATTGTGTGGTGGTGAATGGGAAAGGCAGAATTTCTGCAGAGCTCTCCTGAAAACAACCCTGACTTCAATGGGAGAACCTGTGTCAAAATGGCTGACATGAATTCTTCTTTCAAAGAATAGTGGAAGTCTGGAACTAATTCCTTCAAAAGAGTGTGAATGCAGGAGGCCAAATTAAAGGATTGAGACTTCTTTCTTTCTACAGATGCTGCCAGACCTCCTGAATTTCTCCAGCAATTTCTGTCTTTGTTGTGCTCAAGAGATTTTTGTTGGATGATATAATTTGGATGAAAGGTGGAAAAGTGGAACTGTGGTACAAATCCAATTAAATGGTGAATAATGTCTGAAAGGCTGAATGGTTTCCTCTTCATATTTTCCACCTTTTTCCATATCACAATTAAGGGTGTGTGCTGCAGGAAACTATCAAAAGCATTAAATGTACACAGAGTGCTACACCAGTGATAGTTATACCCTCAGGAAATAAAAAGGGGGAAGGTTTCTATACAAGACAGATGCGTCAACACAATAAGCATGATAAAGGATGTGACAGTGTAACGGGAATGTCACTGGACTAATAATCCTGAACTCCAAACTAGTGTTCTGGGCACTTGGGTTCAAATCCAAATGCACAGGTTGAAAATTCAATTAAATAAATTTTGCAATTTATAAATGCAAGTCCAATAACAACCATGTAACCTTTGTTGATTCTCATAATTCACTGGTTCACTTCAGGGAAGAACATCTGCCATGTTTATGTGGTTTGACTTACATGTGACTCCTGATCCACAGTAATGTGGTTAATTATGTCCAATGAAATGGTCAAGCTTGACACTCAGTCACATAAAACTGTTCTGAGTAATGAAATAAAATTGACCACTGACACTGCCATTGTCAATGACAAACATAACCCTGTTGACACTGTGAAGACCACATTCCCAACATCTGTGGAATTAAGCAATTCTACAACCAATGCATCGGATCTGAACTCTTTGGTCCTGCCATATTTAGTCATAAATGGTGGTGCCAAAATTGGGACAGCTGTCCTACAGACAAGCAGAAGCTTGACATAGTTATACTCATACCTTCCAAATAATGCCTCAGACCTCCATCACCATTCCACATTATGTTCTTTCCCACCAGCAGGACACAGCAGATGTGACAGCACAGTGGTATACAGTGGAAGTGGAAGCCCTCAACATAAGGTCCAGACCACATGAAATATCATGGCATCAGGTCAAACATGAGGAAGGAAACAAGCACCACTCTAATCTAGACTCTGGTTTCCAGCATCTGCAGTCCTTGGTTTTACCTCATTATTACCAACTGCTCACCCACCATGCCCCAGCTCAGCTGGTAAATTGGTACTCCTCCACATTGAACACTACCTGGAGGAAACACTAAGAGTGGCAAGGGCACAGAATTTAATGTCCATCACCAAGAGCTTGTTATCTCCACTACTGACTGAGCTAACTGTGTCCTAAAAGTCTCATCTAGAGAGAAGGTTGAAAGAAGACTAAAT
>NW_025214840.1:0-8720 GCF_004010195.1 Chiloscyllium plagiosum
TCTCTATGCATGTAATGTGCCTGCTTCTATGAGTGTGTGCGTGTGTCTGTGTCTGTGCCTGTCTGTGTGCTTGTTTGTGTGTATGTGTGTATGTCTGTCTATGTGACTGTGTTTATTGATGGTGCTGTGAGCTGATTCCCTCCCTCTGTCCCTTGTTAACTGAATCGCTGACGATTTTCACCCTCCACTCACACCTGAACAGTGGTGTAGGGACATCAGCAGAGACTGACAGCAACAGAGAGCTCAGCCGTCTGGCAGCATCTGCGAACAGAAATGAAAGTTAACGCTTCAGGCCGAGTGACCCTTCCTCAGAACTCGTGTCAGGAGGATATTACATCACCTTAAACACCATAGAGACTGCCGGACTCGCCCCACACTGATACACACTAATACAATAGACATAGAAACACTCACTAATACACAGAAAGTAATACAGGCATGGAGTGCCTGTCAGTATTTCTCTTGCTCCATGGTTTTCTTGCCAATATTTCACTCACTCTGGTGTGTGTCAGTATTTCAGTCTGTCCTCAAGAAATGTTTTAGTATTGCACTTGCTCACAATAGTAAGTGAGACGGTATTTCTGTGTGGCGTGTAACTTTAGGACAATGCTTACAGATGCAAAACCTGGAAGAACTATGAAGTGCGTGATGGACAGTGTGGAACTCCAACAGGACAGAAACACATTGGTGTAGTTTTCAGGGAAATGGCAGATGAGGATCAGTGCAGAGCAGTGTGAGATGACGCACTTTGTTAGGAAGAACATTGAAAGACAATATAACACAGGCTGTACCATTATAAAGTGGGAACAGGAGCAGATGGCCCTCGATGTATATGAGCAAAAGGGGGGAGAGCAATAAATATCACAGATAAGTTTATGTATCTGAGCTGTTTCCAGGTGGAGGTGGAGGTGGAGGAGAGAGCCTCCCTGCTCCCTTCCTGGGAGGTGGTGGAGACAATGCGTTGTAATTCCACCCTCCTACCCACCGAGACCAGCTTGACACAAAAAGGGAGATGGCATCAGGGCCACGGCTTCTAAGTTATGCCGGGGAAAACAGAAATGCCAATGAGTTTAAAGTGAGAATTGCCCTTCACTGGACATTGCTCCTCACTTGGTCGGTGGGACGTGGATGTTTCAAAATCTCCACACGAGGCGTCCCGGTCCACTCCGGCTCGTATCAGGGTCCGCCCTACATGGCTGGGGGAGGGGAGTGAGGGAATGGATATCGGGCACTCCACAACCCGGCTTGGCTCTTTGTGTCCTAGTCCAGGTTGTTTCTGCTGGAATGGGAGAAGGGGAGGGAGAGAGTGACGGTGGGAGTGGGTGGCCCTGCTGCCAGTGCTGGTGTCATTGGGGAAAGAGGAAATGATGAGGTGTCCGGGGGGAGTCTGTCCACAGTGTTATATCCATGCTGTGTAATTAGTGTAGGGAGTGTAGTAGATGGATGGAGAGAGAAAGAGAGAGAGAGAGAGAGAGCTGCATGCTGGAGCATGAACCTTGTTTGGGTGTCGGTGCTTTCACTGATATACAGTGAGTGTAGGGAGCAGAGAGAATACAGTTACTCTTATCCTGAGAGAGCGTGGAACATTATTGATGCTTGTCCTATATTGCTGGATATTTCCTCAGACCGAAGATACTACACTGAGCTGGGTGATGAACTCAGACTATGCTCGGTGGGTTTGGTGATGTGGCCCCCTCTGGGAAGAGAATGGCTCCCCCTCTGTACTAGCGCATGCACCAGGACCTCAGTTCCCCTGTTGACAAAATGTGGTCTGCCATGCTCGGGGTAAACTGTGCAGGGCAGCTCTCAACTGAGAAAGCTCAACTGTGTGCCCATTGGATTTTTGAAGATGGCACCAGTGACAGGAGTCACGGAATATCCAGGGACATCCGGGCGATGGTGAGTACCTCCAGCCATGATGGGTGGGAGAATCGGACTGGTATTGAATGAGACGAAAACCATGGGGTCGGATGGGTAGTTAATGAGCTGAGGTCAATACGATAGTATCAGGAAGCTAGCTCAGACTCATGCAGACGATCTCTCTGTCACAAGTATTGAAAATGACACTGAGTCAAATTATTGTTAGATTCAAGCCAATGAGTCGAACTCTGTGCTGACCCTACTCCCAGTTGCAAAGCTGCAGAATAAATGCCCATCGAAAACTCTCCATCAACTGACCTCACACCAAAATTCTATTCACCCATCATTCCTGGAAACACTGGCTTATGTTGCACGAAACTGTTGAAACGTCAACAATTCGGCATTCTGGAACCTGTGATCACATCCTTCCATGACAGTTTCTCTCAATCTTGCCCTTTCTGTCTTTACCCCAATCCCCTTCCATTTAGGGATATTTAAACTGGTTCCCTGGCGGTTTCTCTCTGGCAGTGATGTTTACACCCACAGCACCCCTTATCATGGCACAGGGTAGATATGGAGCTGTAAGTGGAATAGAGCTGCACATTTTATCACTTCCAGTATGGGCTGCAAGTTTCCCCACACTGGGCAGGGATCTAACATAGTGTTCTGAGAAATGTACTCGGGTGATGGACACAGTTTCACACCCTGGTCACATATCTTATTTGGGTTTATAGATCAGTGCACTGCTGAGGTCTGCACAGTGTTCCACTCTGGACCGATTGCAGGGTGGTGTTCAGCAGTACACTAGCCTGGTCTACACAGTGCTCCATGCTCAACATATGTCTTCCCTGGGTTTATGGTTTCTTGGATGTTTCTGTGAGGTGGATTGAGAATATGAAATAATTAATCATGTCAGTTGATATGGCAATGCTTTTATTTTTGTTCCCACTCACGTGATTGTGCCTCTGAATTCTGACTCATCTGGCTAGTCTCGTTCTTCAGTCTATCTCCATATTTCGGCAACTTGTTGTCCCATGAGTAATTGTGTCAAGTTTTAATGTGAATAACCGTTCTGTTATTTCCCTGGCCTTTGGCCTAGTTCATCTTGGAGAATCGGGATTCACCGCGTTAAACCTCAGGAAGGTCACTCCTCAGACTCAGCAGTCCAGGGAATATAGCCCCTGCCATTCATACTCTCCTTGTAGTTCAACATCACCCGTCCCGCTCCCCCCCCCCCCCCCAACACCGTGAACATACTTGTAAATCATGTCTGCACCATTTCAAATATGACAACATATTTTCTACAGCAGTGAGAACATAATTAAAGGCAGCATTACAGACGTGGCTGAAACTCGTGTGTAGGCGAAAGTGAGTGTTGCAGATGCTGGAGATTTGATTCGAGAGTGTGGTGCTGGAAAAGCACAGCAAGTTAGACAGCATCCGAGGAGCAGGAGAATCGATGTTCCAGGCCAAAACCCGATTCCTGATGAAGAGATTTTGCCCGAAACGTCGAATTTTCTTGCTCGTCGGATGCCACCTGACCTGCTGTGATTTTCCAGCACCACATTCTTAACTCTGATCTCCAGCATCTGCAATCCTCACTTTCTCACTTGAGTTAATGTATCCAGAAATTTCCCCACCAGGCATCTTATGCAGCTGTTCTGTTATTTTATCCCTGTCTCCTTTATAAACAGAGTGGAACATATACAGCCCTGCAGTGTTCTGGCAATGCTCCCACATACAAGGAAAACGTTTTTTTCAAAAAATAAAAGATTTATTTATCCGTCAGTAACCCTTACCCATTCCATTCAGACTGAGTAAATATTCCTCTTTATTTTCGTATGAAATGTTACGTAACACATGGGGTAACTGAGCCTGTTTGTTCAGTGACTGTGATTAATATCAGTCTCCATGTTTTGTAATTATTTCAGTGGAAGATTTCCATCTTCTAATGACAAGTGGGCTCCATTCAATGTGTTATGTCATACTATGAGCCGGAACATCACCAACAACACTAACAAGAATCAGCAGCTCCAGAGAGAGGGAGAGGAGAGATCATAATCTGAGAATATTAGACTGGAATGTTCCAACAATTGATCAGAATCTGAGAACATTAGACTGGAATGTTCCAAAAATGAATCAGAATCTAAGAACATTCGACTGGAATGTTACAACAATGGACGTTATGTCTGCTCTCTTTCTACATATTATGATGGATTGTCATTATATTCAGGGATCTATTATGTTCTTCACATTATTCAATATTTTTCTTATCCTCTCCTGTCTATCGTTGGTGTCACTGGTAAGTCTCACCGCCCAGAAATATTTTCTATAAACCAGTTACCGTATTACTGTTCTTTCGTATCGTGTTCATTTCTTGCCACTATTATTGTTCATATTGAGACTCTGAATATAGATATTCATTCTGCAGACCACTACTAACTGCACCAGGGAACATGCAGGTGTTTGACACAGATGAATCACAACTTTGGTGATTCCTTTGGGCGTGAGCTGATTCCTGACACCATTACCTTTACCTACCCACTGCTCCAGAATTTACTTCACTGGCTTAACTAATCTGCTATTTGAAACTTGAGCTGTGAATACAGACTTAATTAGGTCAACAATCTGCTGCTGACACTGTCAGGTTGAAACCTGAAGAAACAAATCTGATTCGAACTCAGAACAAAATCCCATCCATCTGCCATTCCTGTGTACGCATATCTATATCGCCACTGTGTCTGGCAAAGCTTTTTAAAAATGTTCTTAAGCACTTTAACTCATGCGTCCATGAAACTTCCCTCAGTCTCTCTGTGTCGATTATCCAAATCCCTGACAGTTGTTCATATTAAACCTGGTTTCCAATGATTTTTCGCATTCATTCACCCCACATGCAACACACACACACACACACACACACACACTCACACACTCACACACACACACACACACGCACACCCTTTCCCTTATACTAGTCCAATGTAGATAGAGGTCCTCCCCTCATAGATAGTAATCTGATGTATGCATCATTCCCATATGATATTTAAGTTTTGCAATACTCCCCATTCTGGGCATATAGTGCAGTTTACTGAGCAATACACTAGCATGGCCTGCACTGCTCTCCATGCTGGGCTGTAATCTTTTCCCAGTTTATGTTGTTTGAAGTGTTCAGTGAAGCAGATTTCAGAATATCATGAAACAATCCATTCCAGCTGATCTGACAACCCCTTTATTCAATGTTCTCATTTTTACAATTTTACTCTCGAAGGGTTCATTCCTCCAGTTCGTTCCACTGCCCTGTTTTTTCTCCATATTTCCACAACATGTTCGCAGTTAACTAACTGTCTGTTTCTGTCATAATGTGAAGCTCTCTGTCCCTCTATACCTTCCGTGGCCTTGGTTTTTGGTTCCATGGAGCATCGAGTGCTGGCATTGTGGAGCTCAGAAACAATGAACTGGTTTGTGTCAAGCTGTTTTTCACTTCCCGGTGTGTCCCATGTGGTGCTCCATGGACATGGTGTGTGTGTCAGATTGTTGTTCACTTCCTGTTGTGGCCCATGTGGTGTTCCGTGGACAGGGGTGTATGGGTTGGGCTATCGTTCACTTCCTGATGTATCCAATGTGGTGCCCATGTTGGGCAGTGGGTTTCAGCAGCTTTGACTCACGTCTTTGAAACTTGGTCTGTACCTGTCAAATGAACGCCTGTATTTGTCCCTCTCAGCTGATGGCATGGTCTTTAACACGAGGAAGCCCCTTGAGTATTATTGTAAAGCACCTGGTATCTAAAATCTCTGACAATGCTCTCACTGTAAAGAACGTTATTTTCTCCTTTTCTTGGTGATCTGTAGCCGGAGTAAACTGACTGAAATAGAATGGGGCTGTGAATATTTGCATGCTTAGTGTCAATACAATATGTATGTATTGTAGTCTACTAATAGCGTAAGAATAGCTCTATCGGTCAGACGAGACCCCTGTAAAATATTTTAAGAAAGTTCCTTCAACCCCAACCTTTCCTTATTTTATTCATAGATATGAAGTGTGAAGCAAAATATAATCTATTCAAACGCTTTAGTTAAAATACAATCAAAGAAAAGTACAATTAGTAGATTCGCCAAGTTTATGTGCATTTAAGTCGTCATTGGACAGGCATATGGACGTACATCGAATACTGTAGGTGGGATGGACTGCAGATTAGTATGACAGGGCGGCGCAACATCAAGGGCCGAAGGGCCTGTACTGCGCTGTAATGTTCTGTGTTCTATGCTATGTTAATAAGAGGCTTAAATGAAGCTACCGTTGTATATTGATGGTTTATTTTTTCAAAGGGAGGGGTTTGAAGATACTGTCACTTTAAAAAGATTACTATCTATTTTTTGAAGAGATGTCTTAAAGGCAGAGATGCCGAACTGCCACCTAAAAACGGCTGAAGTAAATAACTGAGGAGGCCTTTAGGTTCTATTAAAACGGTGGGAACAGTGGAAGGGCAGCGGCCAGCTCTCCCAGACCAGGTTCTCTCGGTTTGTTTATAGCTGCAGCATTCAGAAGCTGCTCGGGGTCCCAGAAGGGTTGGAAGTATCAATACACGATGCGGAGCTGCCATTCTCTCTGAGATCTTTCTAGATTAGAAAACTGCACGCAAGAATCTGTATTTGCGTTTACCTTTGTGCCAAGCGGTGTGTACCAAGAAGTTACGGCATCTATTGTTTGTGTATGTGTTCCCACATATAAGCCACTCCAAATTTTTCTTTTCTTTGATTGTATTTGAACTATAGCGTTTGAATAGATTATACTTTGCTTCACACTTCATATCTACGGTTAAAATAAGGAACAGTTGGATTGAAGGAACTTTCTTAAAATATTTTACAGGGGTCTCGTGTGATCCATAGCTCTCATAGCCGAAGAGTTTATGACTGTCTCCTGAAATGTTTATGGAGGTGCTGGGGATGGTTTGCTGGCATTTGTGCTGTGAGCTACCTCAGACATTCAGGGAGACCTGAGGATTTGGTGACCCAACTCTGGATGGAGTATGGAGACTTAGTTACAGCATCTGGGTCTGTAACATGAACACCAAATGGAGCAGAAGCTTCAGCAAGGGGGAGCTCTGAAACCATGGAGTCAGTGTTTGTGGGGAAACACCCACCCCAGGGTTTCCCAAGATGTAATTAACACAGGAGAAGAGTGTGAGGGAATCCTGATTGAACAAGGACCTGGTCGTACAGCAGTGTCACCTCCTAAAACATGACCTGCAGCTTCACACCAGGGGGAGGACGGTGCTGTCAGAGGCTGTTAGTGTCACTGTTTCAGTCAATGTCTATGATCTGGAACTTTCCAGGCAGGACTGGGTGACATATCAATAATTTCCCAGTATGACGACATCAATGTCACCATTCAGAGAAGGGGATATATATGGTGGATGAGGTGAACACAATGTTTTCTCCATCAGCAGGGAACTGCCGAGTGTATCCTTGTTTGCCCAGTAAAGCGGGATTCCCAATGATGTACATGGCTCTGCGGTTCCCCATGTCATTGAGGAGATGGAAGGGAACTGAAGGACATCTTACTCCATTAATGCTACAGTGTGCCGATGCACAGTACACAATGTTGGTGAATACCCACTGTCCTGGCAGCAGCCACAGCCTCTTCATTCAGAAGCAATCAGACGATCCCTTCATCATCCATGTAGAAAGAAATGAATGTATCTTTAAGGCTGTCCCCTTGCTACATGTTTCAGAACATTGTCCCCACTGCCAACCAACAACATCAAAATATCCAGTATGTACTGAGAGCAGCTGGGCCACTGGGAATGTCACGGAGCAGGCCATCAGGGAGATGGAGCAAAACCTCCCATGTCTGAACTGGTTTGAGTGAACTCCCCAATACACAGTATTACTAAGCACAGTAATCTCTCTCCATTTCAGTAACATACTCCCTCCCATTCTTCCTGTTAATGTAGTGACAGATCATATCATGTTATATTCCACCTGCATCTCTTGATAATTTAATGTCTTGCTTACCATTGCGTCATCACCAAGTGTAGTTACTGTACATCTGTTCCATACTCCTGATCATTGATATAGAGTACAAATAGTTGAGGACCCAGCACTGGTCACTGTGTGACTCCACTGGTGACGTTCTGTCAAACTGATTTAGACTGATTTATTCGGAGTGCCTGCTCCCTGTTTGATAACCAATCCTCCCCCATTCCTGCGTAGCACTTTCTAAGAGCTAAATACGAACAAGGAACATCAGTAAGTAATTCAGCCACTCCACCTGCTCCACCACTGAATACAATTATGGCTGATCTCATCGCAGCCTGTGTTCCACTTTCCTCCCGACCTCCATCCTGAAACTCAGTTCTGTTGTTGTAGATTGCTGCACATGATAAAATATCCACTCCACATCTACACGGTCAATTACTTTTAGCATTTTAAAGACCTCAATGAGACCTCCTTTCATTATTTTAAGCTTGAGATTATAGACGTGAACTGCTCAATCGCTCTTCATTAGACAAACCCCTCATCTCTGGAATCAATCTAATGAACTTCTTCTGAATTACCTCCAATGCAAATGCATCCTTCCGCAAGTCAGAGCACCTAAACTGTACTCCGGTTGCAGCCTCGCGAATGCCTTGCATAGCTACAGTAACACTCCCTACCTTTCTTCTCTATTCTTTTACAAATAAAAACTGAAAGTACGCTTGCCTTTCCCATTACTTACTGTAGCTGCATGTGGGTTTTCTGTGATATGTACGTGAACACATAGACCCCTCTGCACTTGAGCACTTTGAAGTGTCTCACCGTTTAGATAATAATTTGCCTTTCTATTTCGCTGGCCAAATTGAATAATCTCATAGTTATCCA
>NW_025214840.1:10311-12156 GCF_004010195.1 Chiloscyllium plagiosum
CATGGACGAGTTGGACCGAAAGATCTGTTTCGGTGTGTACATCTCTCTGACTGTATGACTCTCTGACTGTATGACATGAAGTAGGGTCGGATGGAACAAAATCTGTGCAGGTACAATTGTGTATCCGCAAAGCTTGAGAAAATACACATAGTTGGCGTTATATACAGTTTTCCAAAAATTAGTCAGGAGCTGGGGCACAATACAAACCAGTAGATAGAAAATATGGGTAGAAAACGTCAAATACAGTGGTCATGGGAGATTTCAATATGCCGGGGAACTGAGAAAACCAGGTTGTTCGTGGTTCACAAGAAAAATAATTTGTGGAATATCTATGATAGGGCTTTTTGGAACAACCTGTGGTGGAGCCCACTCCAGAACATTCAATACTGGATTTAGTGTTGTGCAATGAGGCAGATACTAAAGGGAGCTTAAGGTGAAGGAACATGTCAGAAGCAGTGGTCATAAGATGAATGAATTTATTCCGCAATTTGAGAGGGAGAAGATAGAATCAGAGGTAATGGTAATTCATCTGAATAAAGGCTACTACACAGGCATGAGGGAGGAGCTGGGTAGAATTGACTGGAAGAGGAGCGTAGCAGGATAAACAATGGAAGAGCAATGGCAGGAGTTTCTGGGAGTAATTCAGGAGACACAACACAAATTCTTACAGTCATAGAGTGATAGAGATGCACAGCATGGAAACAGACCCTTCGGTCCAAACCGTCCATGCTGACCAGATATCACAACCCAATCTAGTCCAATCTGCCAGCACCCATCACATATCCCACCAAACCCTTCCTATTCATACGCCCATCCAAATGCCTCTTAAATGTTGCAATTGTACCAGCCTCCACCACATCCTCTGGCAGCTCATTCCATACACGTACCACCCTCTGAGTGTTGCCCTTTAGGTCTCTTTTATATCTTTCCCCTCACCCTAAAACTATGCCCTGCAGTTCTGGACTCCCTGACCCCAGGGAAAATACTTTGTCTATTTATCCTATCCATGCCCCTTATAATTTTGTAAACCTCTATAAGGTCACCCCTCACCCTCCGACGCTCCAGGGAAAACAGCCCCAGCCTGTTCAGCCTCTCCCTGTAGTTCAGATCCTTGTAAATCTTTTCTGAAGCCTTTCAAGTTTCACAACATCTTTCGGATAGGAAGGAGACTAGATTTGCACGCAATATTCCAACAGAGGCCTAACCAATGTCCTGTACAGCCACAACATGACCTTCCAACTCCTCTACTTAATACTCTGACCAATAAAGGAAAGAAAACCAAACGCCTTCTTCACTATCCTATCTACCTGCGATTCCACTTTCAAGGTGCTTGAAACCTGCACTCCAAGATATCTTTGTTCAGCAACACTCCCTAGGATCTTACCATTAAGTGCATAAGTCCTGCAAAGATTTGCTTTCCCAAAATGCAACACCTCGCATTTATGTGAATTAAAGTCTATCTGCTACTTCTCAGCCCATTGGCCCATCTGGTCCAGATCCTGTTGTAATCTGAGATAACCCTGTTCACTGTCCACTACACCTCCAGTTTTGGTGTCATTTGCAAACTTACTAACTGTACATCTTATGCTCGCATCAAAATCATTTATGTAAATGACAAAAAGTAGCGGTCCCAGCACCGATCCGTGTGGCACTCCAGTGGTCACAGGCACTCAGTCTGAAAAACAACCCTCCACCACCACCACCCTCTGTCTTCTACCTTTGAACCAGTTCTGTATCCAAATGGCTAGTTCTCCCTCTATTCCATGAGATCTAACCTTGCTAATCAGATTCCCATGGGGAACCTTGTCGAATGCTTTACTGAAGTCCATATAGATCACATCTACT
>NW_025214840.1:13164-31348 GCF_004010195.1 Chiloscyllium plagiosum
GTTAAAGTGTTCAGCCACGGGGCGGTTGGGTTGGTTGATGCGGGTGTCCCAGAGGTGTTCTCTGAAATGTTCCACAAATAGGCAGCCTGTCTCCCCAATGTATAGGAGGCCATATCGGGTGAAGCGGAAGCAGTAAATGATGCGTGTGGAGGTGCAGGTGAATTTGCAGTGGATATGGAAGGATCCCTTGGGGCCTTGGAAGGAAGTGAGGGGGGACGTATGGGCGCAAGTTTTGCATTTCTTGCAGTTGCAGGGGAAGGTGCCGGGAGTGGAGGTTGGGTTGGTGGGGAGTGTGGACCTGACGAGGGAGTCGCGGAGGGAGTGGTCATTCTGGAACGCTGATGGGGAGGGGAGGGAAATATATCCTTGGTGGTGGGGTCTGTTTGGAGGTGGCGGAAATGACGAAGGATGATACGATCATGGAGGTTGGTGGGGTGGTAGTTGAGGACTCGTGGGGTTCTGCCCTGGTGGCGATTGGAGGGGCGGTGTTCAAGTGCGGAGCAGAGGGAAGTGGAGTAGTTGTGGTGGAGAGCATCGTCAACCACGTATTAGGGGAAATTGCGGTCTTTGAAGAAGGAGGCCATCTGGGTTGTTCGGGATTGGAATTGGTCTTCCTGGGAGCAGATGCGGCGGAGGCGAAGGAATTGGGAACATGGAATGGCGTTTTTACATTTCCCTCAAGCAAATTTTACTTTTTTTTACATTTCCCCTTTTGCAGTTCTAGCAAATTTCCCTGCCAGTACATTAGTCCCTTTCCAATTTAGGTGCAATCCGTCCTTCTTTACAAGTCACTTCTACCCCAAAAAAGATTCCAATGATCCAAAAATGTGAATCCTTCTCCTCACCCATGCATTCATCGGCTCTATCCTGTTATTGCTGCCCTCGCTAGCTAGTAGCACTGGGAGCGTTCCAGATATTACTACTCTTGAGGACCTCCTTTTAAAATTTCTGCCTAACTCTCTGTAATCTCCCTTCAGAGTCTCAACCTTTTCCTTTCCAATGTCATTTGTTCCAATGTGGACGATAACTTCCTGCTGGCCCCTACCCCCCGTGAGAACATTCTGCACCCTCTCTGAGACATCCTTGATTCTGGCACCAGGGAAACAATACACCATTCTGTTTTTTTCTCTGCTGACCACAGAAACGTCTGTCTGTACCTCTGACTACAGAATCCCCTAACACAATTGATCTCTTGGAAGCCGACGTACCCCTCGTTGCATTAGAGCCAGTCTCAATACCAGAAACCTGGCTGTTCGTGCCGCATCCCCCTGAGAATCCATCACCCCCTACATTTTCCAAAACAGCATACCTGCTTGAAATGGGTATATCCACAAAAGACTCCTGCTCTAGGTGCCGACCTCTCGCACTCTTTCTGGAGTTAACCCATCTATGTGACTGTATCTGACACTTTCCCCCCTTCCTATAACTGCCATCCATCACATACTGTTGCTGTTGCAAAATCCTCATCGCTTCTATCTGTCTCTCCGACCGATCCACTCGATCTGATAAGATTCGCATCCAAAAGCTTTATGGCAGATATAATCTGCAGTAACCCTTAAACTCTCTTTAACTCCCACATCTGACAAGAAGTACATATTACTGCAAAGACCATTTTTGGTCCTTCACAATCTACAGTCCCAGAAACTAACACCGTCTTATTTCTCTACAAACACTACCCCAGGTTAAATTAATAGCTATGGCTTATATTTTAAGTTTAATCAAGAGACTTATCACCAAAAACATATATTCAAGAAATAATCCACTATAAACACTACTGTAGCCTTTCTCTTGGACAGACTTAAAACAACAATTAACTTATCTGATTCTGTGCTGTGAACTTCGCCCAACAGTTCCTCCAAGATTAGTTGTGAATATCACTGTTTGTTAATTTTCCCAGATGCACTCTGATGTCCAGCGATACATGAATTCAAACAGCAAATGTAGTAACTGTGCCGGTTTTCTTTCCCTCTCTCTCTCCCTCTCCTGTACTGTCCTTACCATTTCTTTCCTTTGTCTGCTCTTGTCCCTTTTAATCTGCTGTTGTTTTGACTTATTTTTCCAAAGTTCCAAAACAATGCAACAGCATATAACTCAGTAATTGCTGCTCCTGGAATTCGAGGAAATCACCTCCAACACCTAAAATACCTCAAAAAAGGAGCAGCTCTTACAGCCAGTAAATTTTCCCGTCCTCCATCTTGGATTACCCAGATTCCTTCCCGAGAGAAAAAAAAAGAACCAGGGTACGTGGAAGATGAAGCACCATGGCTGACTAGGGAAGTCAGGGATAGCATAAAAGCAAAAGTGCAAGCGTATAACATGACGAAGCGCAGAGGAAAACCAAACGATTTGGAAGCTGACAAAGACCAATGGAAGGCAACAAATTATTAATATGGAGAGAGGACATTAAATATGAGGGTAAGCCTGCCAATAAAATAAAGGAAAAGTGTAAGGTTTTCTTTAGATACATCTTTGGATGGAACGGTGGGACAGTGGTTCGCACTGCTGCCTCACAGCGCCAGAGATCTGGGTTCAATTCCCACCTCGGGAAACTGTTTGTGTGGAGTTTGCACATTCTCCCCGTGTCTGCGTGGGTTTCCTCTGTGTGCTCCGGTTTCCTCACACAGTCCAGAGGTGTGTAGGTTCGGTGAATTTGCCATGCGAAATTGCCCATAGTGTTAGGTGTAGGGGAATGGGTCGGGGTGGGTTTCTCTTTGGTTGGTGGGTGTGGACTTGTTGAACTGAATTGCCTGCTTCCACATCTAATCTCAAAGGACAAAGACGAGACAAAACTGGACATTGGGCTATTGGAAAATGGCAGAGGAGAGACAGTCGGGGGAACAAAGAAATGGCTGAGGACACGAATATTTCCCAAATATTCAAGAGTGTGAAGGGGCAGAGCTGAGTATGTCACCCATCGCCAAGGCGAAGGTGGTAGAAAAACTGAATGGGCTGTAGGTGGATAAATCACTGGGAGCAGAAGAACTACACCACAGATTTCTAATGGAGAAAGCTAAGAGGTAGTTGAGGCGCTATTGGGGATCTTTCAGGAATCATTAGTACCAGGGAATGTACCAGAGGAGTGGAAACGTGTTAACGTAAAATCCCCGTTTAAAAAGGGATTAAGGGAGAAGACGGAAACGTACCGACCAATTAACCTAACCTCGGCCGTGGTTAAGATCCTGGAATCGGTCAGGAAGGGTGAGATTTCTGAATACTTGGACATGTATAGTAATATTGGGCAAAGTCAGCATAGTTTCATCAAGGGGAGATCATACTTCTTTCAGGAAGTAATGAGCAGCTTAGAACAAGGAGAGCCAATGGACGTTATCCACCCGGACCTCAAGAAGGCCTTTGACAAGTGCCACACAGGAGGCTATTGATTAAGATAAAGGCCCATGGTGTAAGAGACAAGCCTACCAGTAAAATAAATGGAAGTTTGGCTGTTTGGTAAAAAAGCAGATAGTGGGTATAAAATTGTCCATCTCAGGGTGGCAGCAGGTGACAAAATATGTTCCGCAATACTCAGTGTTGGGACAACCTTTCACTATGTACGTTAATTATCTAGATGACAGAACGGAGGGCATTCTGGCTACGTTTGCAGATATTACAAAGAAATGTAGAGGGACAGGTCGCACTGAGGAGGCGGAGAAGCTGCAGAAGGATTTGGACTGGTTAGGAGATGGGCGAAGAAGTGGTAGATGGAGTAAAACATGCGCTAGTATTACGTCATGCACTTTGGTTGGAAGAATAGAGGCATGGACTATTTTCTAAATGGGGAGAAAATTCAGAAGTCTGAAGTGCAAAGAGACTTGGGAATCCAAGTCCAGGAGTCTCTCAAGGTAAACATGCAAGTTGAGTCAGTATTTAGGAAGGCAAATACAATGAACGGATTTATCTCGTGATGAATTGAATATAAAAGCAGGGATGTATTTCTAAGGCACTAAAAAGCTCTAGTCAGGCCATATTTGGATTATTGTGCGCAATTTTGGGCCCCATATCTCAGCCAGAAAGCACTGGGCCTGGACGGTGTTCAGAGGAGGTTCACTGAAATGGTCCGAGGAATGAAAAGCTTAACATATAAGGAACGTTTGAGGACTCTTGGTCGATACTCGAAGGAGATTAGAAGGATGAGGGGTATCTAATTCAAATTTACAGAGTACGGAATGACCTGGACAGTGTGGATTTTTGGAAAATGTGTCCACTGGGAATAGAGACAAGGATCCAATGCACAGAGATAGTTTACAGGGAAGACGTTTTAGAACAGAGGTAAGGAGAAACTTCTGCAGCCAGAGCATTGTGAGTCTATTGGAATTCGCTGCCACAGAAGGCATTGGCGGCCAGGTCATTGAATATATTTAAGCGAGCGTAGGATAGGTTCTCGATTGTAAAGGGGATCAAGGGTGATGGGGATAATGGGGTTGAGTAACTCAGCAGCTTTGATTGAATGTTGGAGCAGACTCAATGGACCGAATGGCCAGGTTTCTACTCCGATGTCTTCTTGTTATATGGTATTTATTATTATAGGCTCTCCTCAGTCCTCATTGCAGATTTACACTTGTATCGTGGAAATTAAATGGACTCGACTCAACTATTTGCAAGAGCAAAGAAAAGGGATATATTAATCTTTAACCTCTGCACTGCAGAGGGACCACATGCACTTAGCAAAAATACCTTGTGCAAGAGCCCTGAGCACAATTCAGAAACTCGTCTTATACTTTTTTTTTATCACGATCTCAAGGGAAAAGACTGGAAAAACTCAAGTTGTTATTTTTTTCATTCCTTCCTTGTGGACACACTGTTCTGATATTTCCCTTGCTGAATGTTTACAAAGTTCTGCAGAGACAAGCTGTCTATCGAATGCAGACTTCAGCAAAGTTGCAACGTGTCAGTAAATTTTTAAATTAAATCTTATTAAACCTTTCAGATTTCAGAATAAATGGATTTCAGAGTAAATGTTAATTTTGTTAATTTTCCATTACATATTCCCCCTTTTTGTCATTTTATGACAACAAGGACAATAAAAAAAGACAGAGTTTAAAAAAAAAATGTACCGAGCCAGATAGTTTAAAAAATCAGCAATCTTAAGAGCTGTCTGTTTTGTGGGGAGCATTTGAAACAGTCTCAGCGACCTCCTCGCTTTCCAGTTTTTCCTCCTGAAGTCTTTCACCACTATACAGACTCCAGTTTTTAAATCATGTAGCTTCCCTTCTGCTGGTTGGGATAGTGCTGCTTTAACTTGATTCTGTATTTCGGACAAATGAGTAGAGAGTTTCCCACAGTAACTCAACATCTCTTCATCACAGCGGCCTGCTTTCTGTCTTATCTTAGGCCTTGGGCCAATTCCTGTGTTGGGCAGCCCATCAAACAAAATTTCAAATGGGCTAAGATTAGCTCTTCCTCTCCTCCTAGATCTCATATACATTAGCACAATCGGAAATGCCTTTGTCTGTGTCACCCCTAGTTCCTCACAACACTTTGTCAATTTTGTTTTTAAGGTAGCATTTTCTCTATCAACTGCCCCACCACTCACTGGGTGGTAGGCACAGTGCTGTGTGTCATGTTTATTCCTAAGTAATCACTGATCTGCTGTCGGGAATTATTGAAAAATTGTGTCCCATTGTCATTCCGAAGCCTTTCAGAGATGCCCCTTTATCTACCAAAAAAGGTAACTGGAGAACCTTCTACATATAACATAGTGGTAGGCATTGACTTGTATGCATCGTCATGGTACTGAACATATGGTCCACGCTCTGCGATCTCAATGCTCAATGTGGGGATGAGATTTGTTTCAGTTCCTGTAAGGTTAGTAGAAGAGATTAGCATAAGCGAGTCTTCATTGCCAAGCATAAAGGAAAGAGGCTTACCTGTATCTTGTGGGCTGCCGACCTCCACCTCAGCCTTCCCCTGTCAGTCGCCCTGCTGACCAGCCTCCAGGACCGATTGGGACTGGCTGTGTGGGCACTGCCTCGCCCAGTGGTCCATTGCTCCACAAACAATGCACGACAGATATACCTCTGCCTGTGCCTGTTCCTCTCTCTTTTTCTGCAGCACCTCCCTCCAACGGCTGGGCAACCATCTGCATCATAGTAAGCTGAGCGTTATGTGCTTGTTGTTCCATCTTTAGTTTCCGCTTATCCTTCTCTTGGGCCAGGAAATTTTCAGCATGTATTGCATGTTGTTCTACCAAATTCAGCTTTCCTGTGTCCCAAGTAATACATGTGTCTTTTACCTTTTTTGCTATTTCGTCCTTCACTCTATTGATGAAGCTGTTCCTCAGGTGTGCTTCATATATCGTGATTTCTGCTGTTATGTCGGCAGGTGACCTCAGTCCACTATGGGCATTATGGAATTCAGTGAGGCACGTATGGTGCTGGGACAATGTCTCACCTTCCCGTTGTTCTCACAATGCTGTTTTGGTCATGTTCATTCGCACTGGGAATGCCTTCCTACAGATGGTTGCCAGCGCTGCAACAAATGCATTAAAGTCTCCATTCTGCTCCACTTGCAGGTTGGCTGCTCTGGCATGCACATTTGCGGCTGGCCATTTGTACTTGATTTTGGTGTCATCGGCACCCAATTTTTGTCCTGCTACCAGTGAATCAGCAGATCCTGAGGCAGCGGCCGCTAACTTGGAAACTTTGCCAGACAGATCTCGTAGGGGGACTGTAGGTCTCGGATGGCAGTCATCAAGGTCAGGATGTGAAACAGACTTAAGACACTGCAAAACTTTGTTAGGTTGTTTTCTGTGCACGTCTGCATGTGCGCTGGTGTTTGCACGTCTATTTGGTCTATATTTAACTTGAGATTTCGTTTCCTTGATATCAGCCTCAGCCTTCCTCATGTTATAAGCACTCCAATTCACAGATCCTATATTTCCCTTCCATTTCTCCTTTTTTCTCTCCTCCAACCTCGACCTCAATATTTCCAACAGCCTTTTACTAAAACTTGCTCCCTCTGGAAAACCGCATTCCTTAATCCATAATTCTAACTGCTATACAGACTGTGGTTCATAATTATTTAGCATGTATTGTATTCTCGGTTGACCATTTCAACTCCTCTGTGGACCCCCTTTTTGTTTGCTCTTGCTGGAGCCCATTTTCCGTGATCCTGGAAAAGTATTCAGCTTTCTCTATCCCTCGCGGTACTGTTATCATTTCCCGTTTACTTGTTTTTACCTCTGGAGGTCTCCTCTCGCATTGGGCGCATCCACCTTCCATGCCTTAGTTTTCGTAAACCAAGAAATCATGGACCCGGTACGTCCTTGGCGAGTCCAACTCAGCCAGTGATGGCTCCAAATCTAAACTCACCCTTAAACCAGCTGTCTCTTAAACACTCCAGAGACAGCAAGCCCCTTCCCTTGGGTTTTGCTCAAATAGCACGCGAGAGTTTACTGAACACTTTTCCTGCTTCATTTATTCTCTTAGAATGAGTCTCTATGTAGGAAAACTTAAGCCACGACTCTTACTCCGACCCTATTTGGTTCGAACCCCAGCGCTAGGGCGATCTACAGTTTCCCAGTCCTCTCACGCAAAAGGGCCAATTTAATGCTCGAGATGAAGTGAAATAGCTTCTTGGCGCTGGCACGTGCGCCTCCTAGTAATCCTCAGAATCTCACCCAGTCGCAGGTACCCGGACGAGGCCCCAAGTTTATTGTCGTGGAAATTAAATGGACTCGACTCAACTATTCAAAAGAGCAAAGAAAAGAGCTTTATTAATCTTTAACCTCTGCAGGCTGTATGTTTCAAATTATAAACAGAAAACGCATTTATGTTCTGACAATCCTTTGTCATAACTCCCATATCCAAACCAGATTGAATGAAAACTCACAATCATTCTGCCATCTCCAACTTTCCTTCCCTCAGTCACCCTCACATATCCCATTCCAAAATGAGTAAATTTAAAATGTTATTTTAAATTTAATAATAGGAGTATTACATTGAAAGGGTTTAACTGGAGGTATTTGTTCAGCGGATGTGAATAATGTCAGTATCTGTGGATCCTAAATGTGCCACTGGGGGATTAGTCTCTTCTTTAAATAGGGACTCAGTTCAATGTGTTATCCTAAAGTTTGAGGGGGACAATCACCGACAGTACGAACAGAGACCAGCAGCTGTAGAGAGAGAGGGAGGAGAGATCAATATCTGAGAACAATAGACTGGAATGTCGCAACAACGGATCAGAATCTGAGAACAATAGACCGGAATGTTCCAACAACGGATCCGAATCTGAGAACATTAGACTGGAATGTTCCAACAATAGATGGAAGCTTATCCCCGGGTCTTTACTATGTTTCTCAGCCTTCCGTATCATGAGCATGGCGGATCGAAGATATCCTTTGGATTGTTCAAGCTGGTTACTATCCCATCCTCGCTATAGTTGGTGTTCCCTGTAACCCATTCCCTTGGTCTATTAAACCGAGTTGAAATGAGTTTCTGCTCATGTTAGGTAAATTTTGGAAAAGGAGAATTTAGTGTCTTCAGTTTCAATCAAAAATTCTTTTCGTTATAAATTCCATAAAGCAATTTACTATTTACAAATTACTCACTGACATGTGAGAAGCAACCAGACTGGTCTCAAACTCAATAATCTTTTTAACCCTGTGCAGATCTACATTTCTATGTCTTCTCCACTTACCAATCCTGCCCAGTACCACCATTATAATTTCCTCGTCCCCTCCTCAGACTCAGTGCAACTTCTGAATAAACTTCTGTATTTGTACCACTGTGAAATCTGGATTCACTTATTTGCAGTCCCTCCTAACCACGTGGCCATTACAAAATAATTGCACTTGAGATGTTTAACTTGTTCATTCCATAGAATCTGTCGGGCATGAAGATAATGCACGGTGCTCAAATCATTGACACTTAATCTAGAGACACAGAATAATAATCTGTTGATATCTCATGAAACAAGTTACTGGTACTTCAAAGAAACCGCCATCATTTGTAATACACAGAAACCCATTTGCTTGCCTCATGCCCTTTAGAAGACACTGTGCCATCCTTCCCTGACCAGGTCTACGTGTGACTGCAAACACACAGCAATGTATTTTACTTTTTACTGTGCTGTGGAACAGATGAACTAACCACTCAGTTCAAGATCGGCATCACATGCTGGTCTGACAAGCGTGAGAGAAGCTGTGAGAGAAGAACCAAAGGAAATATAATTCCCTTCCTCTGCCTGTTTCCCATATTCCTAAAGCTCATTTCCATTCAAGTAGGTGACCATTTCCTATTTTAGGAGTATTCTATCTCATTGAGTTTCTCTCCGAGAGTGATGTCCATCTCAATAGGCACCTCTGTTGTTGGTTTTATTGATGCTGACATACAGATGTAAAGAACTTGTAAATTCCATGCCAGTGACAGTCCATAGAGAAGGAAGTTTTGCACGCCACAGGAAAGAAACAATGCTGGCAAAGTGAAGGAAAATAATTATTGTGATCATCCCTGAGAGTGTTGTTGATGTAGTATTTGGGGTCTTGTGTACAGATTTGTGGCAAGGAATGATCACCTTGCCACAGAGAGAATGAAAGTCCCAGACTAATCCCTGGGGTGGTGGCACCATGAGGAGTGGATGAACGTTAATCTGTAATGTTGTGAGAGAATAAGAGGTGATTGCATTGAACCCTGAGTTGGATGGACATTCACTCGTTATGTTCTAAACGGACACTGATACGGTGATAAATCCCTTTTTTTTACTCAGGTTACGTGATTTCCAATACTTTAAGTGCCTCTGAGAACATTCCCCCAGCCATTCCCACTCCACATATCAATGAGAGAGCAGGAAATCCAAACTTTGAATAAACTCTCCTGATACTGATACAGTGCATTTGGTTTGTGATTCTGCGCTGAACGTCATGTTATCCTCAATCCCATCAGCAGCCACAATAACTTCATGCTAAAACAGTTAACTATTTCCACCAGCTTCTGACCTCCATGGAGAACATGAATCTGTCTTCTCGGAGATGGAAGATGCCTCTTTGAGACTTAACACAAAACATCTGATATTCCTCCTCAATGCCAGCAAACCCCGCTAAAGTAGCACATGGTCAACAGACAATGGAGCCACGAGGAACATCAGGAAGCCCTCTATCAGTACAGAATCTGCTCCTTTGATTTGACATGTTGGAGCATCAACGACACCCTCCTGTTCCTGTATAAGCATTTGATGGGCAGATGTGGTCTCAGCAATGCCCTGTACAGATGCACTGTCGAATAATGTGATGCTGAAAAGCACAGCAGGTCAGACAGCATCCAAGGATCAGGAGACTCAATGTTTCGGGCAAAATCCTGATGATGGGCCAGCATACGATGTGGAACCCTATTGAAGGCCTTATTGAAATCCGTATGGACTATGTATACCACTGTGCCCTCGTCAACTTTGTAGATCACTTCATCAATGAACTCTCACAAATTTGTGAGCCATGATTTTCCATGCACAAAGCCGTGCTGACGGCTCCTCATCAAACCCTGTCTTTCCAAGTGCAAGTATATCTTATCTCTCAGAATCTTCTCAAGTACATTAACGATGACAGATATTAGACCAGTACAAAGCATTAGCAGTTTTTTACAATAAGAATCCCTTGTATTATAACAAGTCACTTATTTGCAAAAAGACAGAACATTTGCATTAGACTAATTTAATGATGCTTGTTGAAAATGCTAATTGTTGAAATTAAATTAGGAAAAAGTGGCAGAAGATTGCAATGACTGGTTATTATTCTAGGAAAATGTACGTTAGGATTTTGTTTCACGCTTCAAGCAAAATACTAAATGGTTCTAGAAAGTTTACAGATAGGACCTTTGGTGATTCATCCACAAATATAAAGGTCATGTCAGCTTCAATCCAAAGCCTTTGTGAAACTACATTAAAGGGGTGAAAATTTCCAGGGGTTCCTTTTCCTGACATTTTGGAGGCAGAGGATCCTGAGGCCGAGTTTTGATGTTCAGCTGGTGCCCGAGATGGAATCATGTCACAGTGTGAACAGGAGCTTGGTTTATAAAAGCAAGGTCCGCAATTCACTAATCACGTTACAGCCAAATTGTATTGAATAAATACGTGTTAAAGGAGATCTTCGTGTATATTTAATAGAGCATCAATATTTTTGGACTGAAAGGGCTACAGCTGTTCCTATTTTATATTTACAGATGTTCAAACATATGAAGGAATGTGAACACTATGTGGGGAAAACCACATTTCTCCATGAGCAAGATTAAGTGAGGTTCAATGTGTTGAACGGCCTACTCCTTTCCCGATGTTTCTGTGCAGTATGTGGGAAAGCTCTGTCACAAACTCTCAGATGTTAGGAAGGAGGCCTCTGTGGTGTCGTCAGGACTGTGTTTCCCATTCCCTTTTCCAAAACCGAGTCTGGTGATGGGTGATCTCTCTGGGTTAATCCTTTAAGACCCTGAAGCAATTTGATACAATTGTGTGCCTTGCTTGGTCTTTTTAGAAATCATTTTAGGCCAGACCAGGAAAGCACAAGAGAATCACCTCTTGAAAGTCCATTGGGGAAGCAAATTGGTATTTATAATCGACATTGACTTCAAGGTCACTGTTACCAACACGAGATTTTAGATTTTGATGTTTTATTACTTGTTCTTAACTTCTACCAGCTGCCAGAGTATTAGCCTGGTCTGGATTAGTAATCCAGTGAAATTTCCACAACAACACGGTGTGGGTGGCATGGTGGCACAGTGGTTAGCACTGCTGCCTCGCAGCGCCAGAGACCCGGGTTCAATTCCCGACTCAGGCGACTGACTGTGTGGAGTTTGCACGTTCTCCCCGTGTCTGCGTGGGTTTCCTCCGGGTGCTCCGGTTTCCTCCCACAGTCCAAAGATGTGCAGGTCAGGTGAATTGGCCATGCTAAATTGCCCGTAGTGTTAGGTATAGGGGTAAATGTAGGGGTATGGGTGGGTTGCGCTTCGGCGGGTCGGTGTGGACTTGTTGGGCCGAAGGGCCTGTTTCCATACTGTAATGTAATCTAATCTAAAACACCGTCTCCACATGGGGAACTATCGGAAACAAACTGAACTGGTTTTTTCTGTGCTGCTTGACAGCTCTGTCCAAAAAAGCTCCCACCGCTTTGGCTTTTGTGATGGGACTGAGGGCGTGATAAATGGTCAAATAGTAATTATTGTCCTCTTAAGGGACTGGGCATAGTTGAGTAATTTTCCACATTGCCAGGGAGATGTCAGAGTTGGAGCTGGAATGAAACTCCCTTCCCCTGGGGCATGGCTTGTTGTGCAGTACAAGTCTTCAGTCCTATTGCAGGAATGAGGTCAGGGCGCACTGCCTTTGTCGTATCTGCTGTGTTCAGCTATTTCTTCATGTCACGTGCAGCGAATCGACTTGCTTGAAGACTGGCATCTGTGATTCGCTGGGCATCATGGCGAGGGTGAGGTGGATCATCCACCAACACGGCGTACTGAGGATGGTGAAGGTACGACTTACTTGACTTCTGCGCTGATGTATAGAGCTGTTCCGTTATTCAGGATGGGGTTAGTTCTGGAATCTACTCCTCAGTAAGTTGCTTAATAGTCCATTGACATTTATGACTGGATGTGCCAGAACTGCAGAGCTTAGATCAGATTTGTTAGTTTTGGGATCATTTCTCCCTCTCCATCAGATGTTATTCCTGCTATTTGGAATGAAACCAATCAAGTGCGGTAACTTTAATGGGTTGTCATCATGTTTAGGTACACATGGCTCTGACCTTGGCATGTTCACCCACACTTGTCACTGAACCATGCATCGATGCCATGGTAATGGTAGACTGATGGACTAGCCCGGGGAATAAAAGTTACAGATTGTGTTTGAATACAATTCCGCTACTGCTATTGCTGTGATCTACAGCATCAAATGATAACCCAGTTTGAGCTGCCATATCTGCAATTCAATTCCATTGACTGTCCCCCAGTTCACACCGAGACCCATTCACCCATCAGCCCTGCAGTCAGTGACCTAACCTGTTTTCTGATGTGGGAACACTTCCATTTCCATTTTCTCATTCTGCTGAGCGTCTCTCACTGGTATCGCACCTCCAATTGGTTACATTACTCAAATATTTTATCATATTCATCTGAATCTTTTCCTTTCCCGCAATGCCATCTTCTGTGTTTGAAGTGAATGTGTTTCCACCTGATTCTCTCCATGACCATAATTAAGAGCTCGGTAGTGTCGGTGATGCCAGCCTTATGTAGTTTCAGAGCCAATGAATTTGTGCATCATGCGTTTTCGTTCACTTCCAGTTGTATGGCGTTCCATGCTGGACAGGACATTTGAGCAGCTTTGACGCACGTCTATGGAACCTGTTCAGAAACAGAAATTGCTGAAGAAACAAAGCAGGTCTTGCAGCATCTTTTTGAATAAAAGCAGAGTTGATCTTTCGGTTCCAGCGACCCTTCTACAAAGCTCCCGGTTTCTCCAGCAAGTTTTGTATATTTGTTTCCAGTATCCGTCGTTATTTGTTTAATTGAAAATTTGTGCTGTGCCTATTCCTTTCTGAAGTTCAACAGGTCTGGCAGCATCTGCAGAGACAGAAAAACAGAGTTAGCATTTCAAGCCCATGTGACACTTCTTCAGAATGTAAAAATATTGGAAACAGGGCATTTCAATCCCTTGACATGAGTGGGGGATCGATGACAGGGAAAAGAGAGTGTGGCAAAAGTTAAGCGGGCTTTTAGCAGTGGTGAACTAGTAGATAATGTAAAATGGATTTAAATAAGGTATGAGAGGGGGAAAGGGGTTCTCTCTATTCAGTGCAAGATAAAGAAGAAACAACCACACAAGGGCATAGGGAGACCAGGAGGGAGAGTGTTAACCATGTGGTATTATATCGATCTGGCCAGAGATAAATTTTCAATGTTGAGATCGCCGCTCCCTTCAGGCAAAGGTTTTCAGGTGTTTACCTACTTATTGGCACAAGTAAGTGTTTAATAAACTGCCTTAGTATTGTAACATGGAGAAAAACAAATCATAGTATGAAGTTTGGGCTGAGTGTTGTTTATCTGTCATTTTTAGTGTTGTTTCAAATCCGCAGTGTTTACATTTAACTGCTTGTTCTTGAAGTTAGTGTCAGATGGAGTGTAGGAGGTTGAAGGGTGACATTATAGAAGTTTATGAAATCAATGAGAAGCATGGATAGGGTGAATAGCCAAGGGCTTTTCCACAGGATAGGGGTGTTCAAACATAAAGGACATAGCTTTAAGATGAAAGGGGGGCGATTTAAATGAGACAAAGGGGCAACCTTTTCACGGAGAGAGTGATGTGTGTATGGAATGAGCTGCCAGGTGTAGAGTGCAGGCACAGCTACAACATTTCAAAGACATTTGTACAGCGTATGAATGGGAAACATTTAGAGGCATATGGGCCAAATGCAATCAGATGGGACTAGTTTAGTTTGGAAAACCTGGCCAGCGTGGACAAGTTGGACCAAAGGGTCTGTTTGTGCGCGATATATACTGTATGAATCTAGAACGCGAGGGAAAACGATGAAAAGATATGATGTAAGCAAATTGGCAAGAAACATTTAAAAAAGCATAACGAGCTTTTCCGTGTATATAAAAAAAAAACTTCAAGATGAGTGTGTCATCTTCAGTAGGAATGAAGTCAGGAAAGCATATTGAGGACATTTGGAGGGTGTGATTGCAGAATTGGCTAGAGGAAACAGGCAGATATTTTACATCAGTGTCTGACATAGTTCCTCACAGGAAAGGTACTGTAAGTATTTCAATGATATAATCAAAATGGTACTAGTGGGAAGTTCATGAACTGCCTCTATCAAAAGAAATACGGTTTTTAACAAACAGATAAGACGAAGGGTAGACAGGTCAGCAGTAATTAATGGTTGGTTTTAAAAGAAGTGGTTACAGAGTGACTGCTGGCACTGTGTGAAATATTCCATAACTTTCTGGATTACAGGCGTGTTCCAGCGAAACTGGAAAACCTCCAATAGGGTGCCTGTCTTCAAGAAAGGAGCGAGACTGAAAGCAGGAACCATTTAACCTGACCATTACTGCTGGGAATCTGAGAGAGTCTATTTTTAAGGAAGGAATGGGCGGGCATTTAGAAAAGCTTCACGCAGAGTCAGCATAGTTTTGTGAAAGGGGATCTATGTTTTGCCTGTTAATTCATGCAAAGTTTGTCGGGAGATCTCTGAGAATATAAGGGGCGGATCGATAAAGGGAGACTGGTAAACACGAGGCTTTCCTGAGTTTTTCCACAAGATGACGGATAATGTATTGGCATGGAATGGCGATTGATTAAAACACAGAAATCGGAGTCAGGATTCATCGATCTTTATGATAAAGACGTATCTACTGGAGTACAAATATCAGTCTGACGGCTTCAGTTATTTACAATCTATATTGATAGCCTGACGGTGGGAGCTGAGTGCAATTTTACATTTGAATTTGCGGATGACACTGAGAACGAAAACGCAGGTTTTTATTTAATGAAGAGGACTCCCAAACTAAAGAGCAGTACAAAGGGATTGGCGTGTTCCTGCGTATAAAACATAACGTCAGCATACTGTTGCAGCAAGTAATAATGTTGGTTCATTAGACGTGTTCCTGGGATGAAAGGGTTGAATTATTGGGTGCATCTTAAATGTTGAAGCGATTATTCATTGTGGTTGAAATGATTGAGGGTGATATTACTGAAACGTACAAGATACAGAGGGGGATTGACAAGTTAGATGTTGAGAATGTGCTTCCATTCCTGGGCAGAGTCTGGAACTCGGGGACATAGATACAGAATAAAGGATACTGATTTCAAACTGAGTTGTAAAGAAATTTCTTTTCTCCGAAGATAGTGAATATCCGGAATTCACGAACCCAGAGAGTTGTGGAGGCTGGGTCACTGAATGTATTTGCAGACTGGGTGGATTGGTTTTTCACACATCAGCGAGTTGAGGGAGACAATGGGTTAGCAGGAAAGTGGAGTTGAGCCCTGGAGTAGATCAGCCATGTTCATGTTGAATGACAGTGCAGGCTTGAGAGGTCGAATAGCCTACTCCTGTTCCTATTTCTTACGTTCTTATGTTGTACTTTTGGAAAGTAGCCTGTTATATTTCTGGAAGTCGTGTTGTACAACGTTGCATGCAAGGAGAGCAGAGGATTAACTCTGTTAACTCTGGGTGCGGTATGGAGGCTGTATTCACAGTGAAACTGGGTCTGTAACATGACACACATCCGGAGCAGAACTTACAGAAAGGGGAAGCCTGAAAGGAGGGATAAGGGGTGGGAGTCATTTCCTGACCCAACCTGGATTTTCCAAGTACATTTCCGAAACTACATCCAACCATCGGAGTGGCCTCGATCTGCCACTGTGTCGCAGGTCCGAAGGGCTGAATGGAACATCAGAACACCGGGCTGAGAGACATCAGGGAGCCATTCGGCCCTTTGACACTACACCACCAGTAAGTAAGGTCATGGCTCATCTCATTGCTGTCCCAGCTGCACTTATCTCCCCATGCACCATTATCCCTGATTTACCTGTCTATGAAAAATCAGGCGAAGCCAGCCTCGATATAATATAAAGACCTGGCCATCCCAAACTTCTGGGAAAGAGAATTCCCATTTGAATGGATTCCCATTTTGTGAATTTCTCCTCATTCCCATTCCGACTGAAATTGGAGGGTATCACTATTTCCTTTTGTAGTCCCACTCCTCCACTGCTCAGAACAAATATTAAATGTAATCAGGTTGGTGATATGGCCGATGATAAAGGTCTCAGACTGGGTAAGATTCAGTGATAGGAACAAGTCAGGCAAATGCCTTTAGTCAGAATCAAGTAACTAATATAACTAATGAAGGAACATTGTGGAGCTGTGGTGAGCACTGCTGCCTCACATCACTAAGGAGCTGGATTCAATTACAACCTCGAGAGAACCTCTATGTGGAGTTTGAACATTCTCCACGTGTCTGTGTGGGTTACCTCCCAGTGCTCCAGTTTCCTCCCACAGACTAAAGACGTGCAGCTTAGAGTGGATTGGCCATGTTAGATTGCCCATCGTGCCCAGGCATGTGTCGGTTAGGTGGGTTTGCCATGAGAAATATCGGGCTATATGGCGGGCAGGTCTGGGTGTGATGCTTCTTGGTGGGTTGGTATGGATGCGATGGGCATACTGTCCTGCTTTTACATTGTAAAGATTCTATGAGAATGACAAGTTTGGACTATACAAACACCAAGTGGGCATCTACCTGATCCACTCTCCTCAAGGCCTTTCATGTTTCAATAAGATCGCCTATCATTCAAGGCCTTCATAGTATAAGCCCTTCATCCCTGGAATATGTGAAGCGAAGCATGTCTGAACAGCTTCCAATGTCATTATATCGCTACTCAGGTAAAGAGACAGAAAATAATCTCAGATGAGTTTTATGTTTGTTTTCTCAGTGTAGTGAGTCTTTGTAAATCTCTTCCCCGCAGAGTATTGGAGGCAGAGATATTGATTTTTTTTTTCAGGCGCAGATAGAAGGTTCATAAATAACAACGAGGGAAGTATTATTCGGCAGAAATGTGCAGTGTGGGTGAAATGCTGACAGGGGTAACAAATGACACTGATTCAAAACATCCAGGAATACAATGTAAAACAAAATTATAACATTGATAAAAATTTAAAATGCAACAGTGATAGAATACAGTTCCAAAGGACCATGTGGCTGCTCCATCTTAGAGGTGGTTTACTCTGAGGGTCACCACACCACGGTTGATGGAGTGAGTTTGAGAGAGCGTCCCCTTCCAGGTAACGTCTGTCAGTGTGGGGAATTGAACCTGCGCTGTTGGCCTCCCTCTCCGTCACAAACCAGTCGTCTGTCCAACTGATTGGGAGACTGTGTGTAACTGTTACAAACAGAAACAGTCACAGACAAAGGGCAAGAGAAACTTTAATAACAAGGAAAAAGGTACAATTCAGATAACGGTCAGGATAACGGCTTAGAATAAAAATATTCTCTGCCGGAAATTAAATTTTATAACGAAATAATTGTTTAGAAGCTGTCTTTGGCTGAATACAATAAAGTGACACAAGTGAATTAGCCAGAATAATTAATTGTAATTTGGTATCATTAACCATAAATACACGTATACTTCTGACTGAACTGTGGAAAATCTGCTTATCATTACCTAAAAGTATAAAGCTGATGGAATATATTGTTTGGAGAGTGCATTCCCATTGGAAATG
>NW_025214840.1:32803-41578 GCF_004010195.1 Chiloscyllium plagiosum
CTGGGCAGTGATCTAACACAGTGTTACTGAGCAAATAACTGGAGTGCTGGACACAGCTCTCATGCTGGGAGGGTAATTGTTCCAGGTTTACAGATTAATTCACTGCTATTCACGGTACAGCTCCCCAAATTGAACAGACATCTTAGCCACGTTTATAGAACAAGCCCACTTGTGTGCGCTCCATATTACTCCATGATGGACAGACCATTTCGCTCAGGTTTCTGAATCAATGAACTGGTGTGATCTGTACTGCTCCCCATGTTGGACAGATAGATTGGTATTGCATCCTGGTCAGACTGCTGAGTTGTACTGAGCAGAAATATCATCTGGTCTTATATGTGTCTGGGCTGGGTCTGTGAGGTGGATTGTGCATCCGATATGATTACTGATAAAGCTAGGATTCTATCAGCTCGAAGCATTCGGCTTCCAAACCCTGTACTTCTGCAACTTATTGTCAATTAAGTAGTTATCAAATGAAAACATGAATATCTGTCCTTCTTGTCATGGACCCGAACAGACGCCTCTCACAATATTTGAAGAGGGTAGTCTCGACCCGAACATTTTCTTATTTTAAAGGTTTGATGCTGTGTTTAAGATGCAATTCGTTTGTTCAAAATATTCGACATTAATCAAAACACAATTTATTAAAACACTGTCGACAAAATACAACAAATACAAGTGGAACTTGGAAAAAACTTAGTTTATTGGAAAATTCAACATTTTAATAGCTCATTTAATTACTAAACAACAACTGCTCCAATATTGTAACCTCCTAGAAGCACATCCGTGTCAAACAACAAATTCAGGAAACATATTGTCTCACAAGCAGTTCTCCAATCCAGGAAGAACGAACATCAAAAGGCAATTTTGCGAGAAATCTCAGGGAGGGAGAGCAGCAGCTGGGAGAAATTTACTGCCTTCCAATCCTGCTGAGACCCCAGCAATAAATGGCAAAAGGTAAAACTATTAATTCCTGTTCTGTGACAGCTTGACCATCATTCGACAGGACCAGGACGCGGCTGCAAGGACAACAGAGAATGGACGGTATCTATACCGTCTATGGTACTGTAGTAGCGTCTCAAACATGCCGAATCCCACCGAAGCCCTGCAAGTTTGGTAAGACAAATGTTAAAATTAAATATAAATAATTAAAGCCAAAGGATGCAGCAGGCCTGGTGATCAGACACAGACGGCCTCTGGAGCCCAGCAATTCCTCCGGTGCCACAACACAGTAGACTTATCGAGCTTGTGAAGAGAAAGCATAATCTCTCTCCCTCACATCTAACTTTACAATTGGAGATGTGCCACTCAACCAATAGCCAGCGATGTCATCAGCACACCAAACCAAGTATTATTGTCATATGTAAGGGTTGTTGTGAAAGGAATTAACTGGAGCTGCTTGTTCGGTGGCTGTGATTGATGTCAGTCTCCATGGATCTTAACTTGTCATTGGAAGTTTTCCTCTTCTATTAATAAGGGGCTTCCTTCAACCTGTTATCACATAGTATCAGCGGCAGCGGCATCCTCAAGATGATTGGGATCAGCAGCTACAGAGAAAGGGAGCGGAAAACAATTTTAGATAAATAGACTGGAATGTTCCAACAATGAATCAGAATCTGAGAACATTAGACTGGAATGTTCCAACAATGGATCATTATTTGAATGTTTTAGACTGGAATGTTCCAACAATGGACAGGGGTTTATATGCGGGTCTTTACATGCTTTATCAGGATTGGGCATGGTTAGAGTTGCGGATACAAGCCGTACTGATGATTATTCAAGCTGGGTACTATCCCATCCTCGCCATTATTTGTGTTCCTGGTAAGCCTATTTCTGTCAATTCTATAAACGATGGTGAAGGTTATTGCTATTTCAGTTATTTATATTTAACATATGCATAAACTGTTATCTTCAGTCTCAGTCACAAACTCCACTTCATTTCCATCAATTTCAGACTCCTCACTCATAAACATCTAATAACTAAATTGTTCAGAAACTTGAGTCTTCCTTTTACCCTCAACTGTTTCTCTATATTTTCTCTGCCATCAAACCTGCCCGCACCCAGCTCTGTAATATCCCCACTCTCCAGCTCTGCCTCAGTTGTTGAATTAGCCGTCATCTGCCCCTTTATTAACTTCAGACTTTGCGCCTCCAGTTCTCTTCTGACCTCTCCACCATTTGCAATTATTTTGAACACATACTTGTTCTTGTCTTTCCAGCTATTTCATTATAGGGACCTCATATCAGAGTAATAATGTCACTGGTCGGGTAATTGAGGGGCACAGGTTATGACATAAAGGCATTGTTTCAAATTCTATCACAGCCAATGACAGAACTTAAATTCGAATGACAAAAATTGGAATGAAATCTCATTTTACTAACTGCAACCATAAACCATCTGGATTTCTTTCATTATTTCACATAGAGCCTTTGGTAAAGAAACTAAGTGTGACTTCAGATCCACGACCATATGGTTGGCTCCATATTGTCTTGACAAATGGCCTCACAATCAAGGGCATATAGTGATGGTCAACAAATGCTGATCTTGGTGGTGATGCTGACATCCCATGTAATAAAAGCGTTGAAGGTGAAATAAACCAAGGAACTGTGGATTTTGGAGATTTGAAATAAAATTCTTCAGCGTCTGAAGATGTTGGAGAATCTCTTCAAGTATGGCAGCCTCTATCACGAGAAAAACAAATAAAGTTCCAAGTCGAGTGACCCAACATCAACACTGAAAGCAACAGAGAAATAATATTATTTATATCACGGATCGTTGGATGAGTGAGGGGGAGATTAGTCGAATAGATGGAGAAATGTCAAGTAAGACAGAGAGAGAAATGAAAAGCAAACAATGGGAGTGCTGATGATGAAGTAGAGGGAAAATAAAAAAGGAACTTCATCTATCCTAACCCCTTTCCCCATATTCATGAATATCACATCAATCTAGATATGCCCAGTTTAAAGTGAGTTATATTCCCTCTATTGCTCTTCGCTGAGTGTGGTGATCAACTCCATTGGCAATACCTGTGCTGCCGTTATTAGATTAGATTAGATTACTTACAGTGTGGAAACAGGCCCTTCGGCCCAACAAGTCCACACCCCCCGCCGAAGCGCAACCCACCCATACCCCATGCAATTCAGCATGGTCAATTCACCTAACCTGCACATCTTTGGACTTTGGGAGGAAACCGGAGCACCCGGAGGAAACCCACACAGACACGGGGAGAACGTGCAAACTCCACACAGTCAGTCGCCTGAGGCGGGAACTGAACCCAGGTCCCTGGTGCTGTGAAGTAACAGTGCTAACCACTGTGCCACCGTGCCGCCCATAAAGTCGCTGAGATACAGAGAAACGTAATGTCACATTGCCAACAGCTTCTTCCGAGAAAGGGACTGTTTCCGTGGGACTGTCAGAGATGTAACGGCTTTTTCTGCCAGAAAGAGTAACATTTTCAACACGGAATGGGTGCACTGCATGTGTGTGGGAATTTGACTTGCGCCTGTCATTAGACAGTAAGGTGAGATTCTGTGGGTGTTTTTCTCGGGTTTGTGTTATCAGCTGCTGCATGCATTCAGAGAGACCAAGGGTCTGGTGACCCCACTCTGGACACTGCATTTACAGAGTGTCTGGGTCCATGGGAAACATATGGAGCTGAGATTATACAGAAGGGAAACTCTACACAGGGGGTGGGGCTGGGCATTGTATTATCCTCCCTGGGATTTCCAGGAATATCTTTCTAAGCTGAAACAATTCCAAACGTAAAATGTGAAACTTTCAAAAATGAGGATAGTCACTGAGCTGTGTCACCTATAGCCTCAAACCAGTGACAGAATTGTGCTGACACTCACCATGAAGTGACATGGATTAATTCTGGAATATATCAGAAAGGAGCTGTTAACATATTCACCATCTTTGAAGTGCAGTCCTCCGAAATATTCACTGGCTGTCAGAAGCCATCTGCTAGCTGAGAGGAATACATTGAGTCCATCTCCCTGAGGAAGGTACAGAATCAAACTTCCAGATATACAAGGGAACAGGGGGACTGGTGAAACTGAGGACCTGCACGAAAGTAGAATTCATGAAGAGTATGTTTTCGAAAATCTAATCAATTGTAGTTTGATAAGGTGCTGCATCTGATGAGTACCATCCTGGAGTATTGAGGAGGTGGCAACAGAGCTTGCAAAATAATTACTGATTATTCTTCAAAGCTGGTTACGTACTAGAAAGGATCCTGCAGACTGGAAAGCAGCAATTGTAATCCTAAATATTTCAAACAGGCCGGAGAGGGCAAACACAAAACTATATAGTTTGATGTCAGCTGTAAGAAAAAAAGCATTGCGAACATTTATAAGAATGTGGCAAGTAGACACTTCGAAAATAATGAAATGATTTGATAGAATTGGCCCAGATTCAGTAAAGGGAAATTATCTTTGCTAAACGTGCTGGAGTTTGTGGACTCTGTCTGTTATGTCATTGACAATTGAGAACCAGCGGGAGTGGAGTAATTTAATTTTCAGAAGTCGTTTGACATTGTTCAATGCAGGTTGGTGGAGAATGTTAGAGTCCATGGGTAGGTCGTGGTGGAATATACATCATATGTATTAAAAATTGTATCATCGACAAAATGAACAGAATGGTATTTTTGTCTCTGGACGGAAGGCTTGTGGGGTATCAGAAGGATCAGTTCTTGTGCAATAACTGTGCACGAGGTATAAAAATGATTCAGAAATGAACGACAAATACCATCATTCACATTTAAGTTTATTAAATAGTGAGAGGTTGGGAAGTGCTGTTGTTGAAAAGGACCTGGATGTCTTTGGTTATAAGTCACTAACAGAATTCGTATGGGGCAGGAAGTAACTATTACTGTAAAGGATATGTGGTCCATCATGGAAAATTATTAAAGTACCAGAGTAAGTATATTTTACTCAATGGAAGTGTTTTGTTGAGCCAGTATTTGGAGTAATGTGTACAGGTTGAGTTTGCTTTATAAATAATGATCTCCATGTCACCATGCAATGTAGTTTCACCAGACTGAACCCTGGCATGACGGTGCCATCAGGAGATAAATGTGTTTAACCTGTAGCGCTGTGACAGAACAAGAAGTTGAGACTTGATGGTTATGAACGGACACACATTCTGTCTCAAGCAGCCATTGATAAGGTGAGAACGTGCTACCCTGGGGAAAATACCTTGGCTATTCACACTATCCATTCCACGTATGACTTTATAATCAACTAAGATCATCTCTCAACTGCTGAAGTTCCGGGAAAATAACCCCAGCATATTCAGCATCTTCATAAATCTCAAAACCTCTAACTCTGGCAATATTTTTGTAAATCTCTTCTGAACTCTTTCATGTTTCACACACCCTTCCTGCGTGAGTGAGACCTTAATTGCACAAGTATTCAAAAGTGGCCTAATCAATGTCCTGTACAGCCACAACGTGACCTCCTACCTCCTATATTCAATGCACTGACTAACAACGGCAAGTACACCAAACGCCTCCTTCACTAGCCTACATACCTGCGATTCCACTTTCAAACTAATATGAACAATGCACTCCAAGGTCTTGTTGTTTAGCAACACTCCCCACGTACTTAACATTAAATGCATAAGTCAAACCTTAATTTTCTTTCCCAAAATGCAGCACCTCACATTTATCTAAATTAAACTCCACGTGCCACTCCTCAGTTCATTGGCTCATCTGATCAAGATCCTGTTGTCATCCAAGGTAACCTTCTTCTCTGTCAACTGCATCTCCCGTTTTGATGTTTTCTATAAACGTAATAACCATACCTCCTATGTTCAAATCCAAATCATTTATATAAATGACAAATAGCAATGGTTCCAGCACCGATATTTGTGGCACACCACTGATCACAGGCCTCCAGTCTGAAAAGGAAACCTCCACCACCGCCCTCTGTCTTCTAACTTCGAGCCAGTTCTGTATCCAAATGGCTAGTTCTCCCTGCATTTCATGGGATCTAACTTGCTAACCAGTCTTCCCTGAGTAACCTTGTTGAACGTGAGGTCTGCAGATGCTGGAGATCAGAGCTGAAAATGTATTGCTGGAAAGGCGCAGCAGGTCAGGCAACACCCTGGATGCTGCCTGATCTGCTGCGCTTTTACAGCAACACATTTTCAGCTCTGATCTCCAGCATCTGCAGACCTCACTTTCTCCTCAAAGATTTCAACCTACTGCGAATCCTCTTGCAAGGATGCCTTCCTTGAAGAAGCTCTCTTCCTCCCTCTACAACGATTTCAGTGAGTCCCTCTCTCACTGCACCCCCCAGGTCGTCTCCTCTGCACAGAAGCTCTTCAGCCACATTCTCAAACAGACTCGCTACCACAGCCATATCTCCTCCCTCAGCACCTGCGTACGGAACCGACTTATCCCGCACGGATTGCTGAAGAAGGGCTTATGCCCGAAACGTCGATTCTCCTGTCCCCTCGATGCTGCCTGACCTGCTGCGCTTTTCCAGCAACACACTTTCAGCTCTAACCTTGTTGAACGGCTTGCTGAAGTCCAAATAAATCACATCCACTGCTCTGCCCTCATCAATCCTGTTCGTTGCTTCTTCAAGCAAAAAATAGTCAAGTTTGTGAAACATGATTTCCCACGCACAAAGCATGTTGACAATCACTAATCAGTCTTTGCCTTGCCAAATACATGTACATCCTGTCCCTCAGTATTCTCGCCAACCACTTGCCCACCACCGATATCAGGCTCACTGGTCTCTAGTTCCCTGGCTTTTCCTTCCCAGTTTGTTCAATAAAGGCACCACGTTAGTCAGCCTAATGTCTTGCAGCACCTCACCTGTGTCTTTTGATGATAAGAGCATTCATCAACGTTCCCAGCAATAACTTCCCGAGCATCCCACAGAGTTCTCGTGCATACCTGATCAGGACCCATGTGCATTTTTATTACACATCATTTCATTCGTTAATGGCATTGGCGTCATGAGAAGTGATGGATATGGGTAAAGTTACAACATTTGAAAGTCATTTAATTAAATACAAGAATAATGTAAGGTTTGGGAAAATCTGGGCCAAGCGCAGGCAGGTTGGTCAAGATTAGTTTGAGATTATCAACAGCATGGACTGTATGGGCCGATTGGTCTGTTTCCAAACCCTCTGCGTAACTCGATGACTCCATGTGTACCAGTATGTCCAAGTCTGTATCTGCGTATTTCTGTCCGTGTTTGTCTATTTCTGTGTGTCTATGTGAGTCCCTGTGTGCCCCTCTACGTGTATCTATCTCTCTATGCATGTAATGTTCCTGCTTCTGTGAGTGTGTGCGTGTGTCTGTGTCTGTGCCTGTCTGTGTGCGTGTATGTCTGTCTATGTGTCTATGTGTCTGTGTCTATTGATGGTGCTGTGAGCTGATGCCCTCCCTCTGTCCCTTGTTAACTGAATCCCTGATGGTTTTCACCCTCCACTCCCACCTTTAAAGAGGTGTGGGGACATCAGCAGAGACTGACAGCAACAGAAAGCTCAGCCGGTCTGGCTGCATCTGCGAACAGAAATGCAATCTGACTCTTCCTCAGATCTCGTTTCAAGAGGATATTACATCACCTTAAACACCACAGAGACTGCCGGTCTCTCCCCACACTGATACACACTAATGCAATAGACATAGAAACACTCACTAATACACAGAAAGTAATACAGGCATGGAGTGCCTGTCAGTATTTATCTTGTTCCATGGTTTTCTTGCCAATATTTCACTCACTCTGCTGTGTGTCAGTATTTCAGTCTGTCCTCAAGGAGTGCTTTAGTATTGCACTTGCTCATAAAAGTAAGTGAGACGGTATTTCTGTGTATCGTGTAACTTTAGGACAATACTTACAGATACAAAACCTGGAAGAATTATAAAGTGTGTGATGGACAGTGTGGAACTCCAACAGGACAGAAACACATTGGTGTAGTTTTCAGGTATATGGCAGATGAGGATCAGTGCAGAGCAGTGTGAGATGACGCACTTTGTTAGGAAGAACATTGAAAGACAATACAACACAGGCTGTACCATTATAAAGTGGGAACAGGAGCAGATGGCCCTCGATGTATATGAGCAAAAGGTGGGAAAGCAATAAATATCACAGATTAGTTTATGTATCCGAGCTGTTTCCAGGTGGAGGTGGAGGTGGAGGAGAGAGCCTCCCTGCTCCCTTCCTGGGAGGTGGTGGAGACGATGCGTTGTAATTCCAACCCCCCCCTACCCACCGAGACCAGCTTGACACAAAAAGGGAGATGGCATCAGGGCCACGGCTTCTAAGTTATGCCGGGGAAAATGGAACTGCCAATGGGTTTAAAGTGAGAATTGCCCTTCACTGAACATTGCTCCTCACTCGGTCGGTGGGATGTAGATGTTTCAGAATCTCCACACGAGGCGTCCCGGTACACTCTGGTTCGTACCAGGGTCCTCCCCACTTGGCTAGGGGAGGGGAGTGAGGGAACGGATATCGGGCACTCCACAACTCGGCTTGGCTCTCTGTGTCCTATTCCAGGTTATTTCTGATGGAATGGGAGAAGCGGAGGGAAAGAGTGAGGGTGGGAGTGGGTGGCCCTGCTGCCAGTGCTGGTGTCGGTGGGGAAAGAGGAAATGGTGAGTTGTCCGGGGGGAGTCAGTCCACAGTGTTGTATCCATGCTGTGTTCTTTGTGTAGGGAGTGTAGTAGATGGATGGAGAGAGAGAGAGCTGCATGCTGGAGCATGAACCATGTTCGGGGGTCGGTGCTATAACAGATATACAGTGAGTGTGAGGGAGCA
>NW_025214840.1:44266-52580 GCF_004010195.1 Chiloscyllium plagiosum
ATTAGACTGGAATGTTCCAACAATTGATCAGAATCTGAGAACATTAGACTGGAATGTTCCAAAAATGAATCAGAATCTAAGAACATTCGACTGGAATGTTACAACAATGGACGTTATGTCTGCTCTCTTTCTACATATTATGATGGATTGTCATTATATTCAGGGATCTATTATGTTCTTCACATTATTCAATATTTTTCTTATCCTCTCCTGTCTATCGTTGGTGTCACTGGTAAATCTCACTGTCCAGATTTTTTTTTTATAAACCCCAGTTACTGTATTACTGTTCTTTCATATCGTGTTCACTTCTTGCCACTATTATTATTCATACTGAGACTCTGAATATAGATATTCATTCTGCGGACCACTACTAACTGCACCAGGGAACATGCAGGTGGTGTTTGACACAGATGAATCACAACTTTGGTGATTCCTTTGGCCATGAGCTGATTCCTGACACCATGTCCTGACCAATATTACCTTTAACTACTCACTGCTCCAGAATTTACTTCACTGGCTTAACCAATCTGCTATTTGAAACTTGAGCTGTGAATACAGACTTAATTAGGTCAACAATCTGCTGCTGACACTGTCAGGTTGAAACCTGCAGAAACAAATCTGATTCGAACTCAGAACAAAATCCCATTCGAACTCAGAACAAAATCCCATCCATCTGCTATTCCTGTGTACGCTGATCTATATCGCCATTGTGTCTAGCAAGGCTTATTTTTTTAAATTTTCTCAAACACTTTAACTCATGCGTCCATGAAACTTCCCTCAGTCTCTCTGTCGATTATCCAAATCCCTGACAGTTGTTCATATTAAACGTGGTTTCCAATGATTTTTCGCATTCATTCAGCCCACATGCAACACACACACACACACACACACACACACCCTTTCCCTTATACTAGTCCAATGTAGATAGAAGTCCTCCCCTTATAGATAGTAATCTGATGTATGCATCATTCCCATATGATATTTAAGTTTTGCAATACTCCCCATGCTGGGCATATAGTGCAGTTTACTGAGCAATACACTAGCATGGCCTGCACTGCTCTCCATGCTGGGCTGTCATCTTTTCCCAGTTTATGTTGTTTGAAGTGTTCAGTGAAGCAGATTTCAGAATATCATCAAACAATCCATTCCAGCTGATCTGACAACCCCTTTATTCAATGTTCTCATTTTTACAATTTTACTCTCGAAGGGTTCATTCCTCCAGTTCGTTCTACTGCCCTCTTTTTTCTCCATATTTCCACAAAATGTTCGCAGTTAAATAACTGTCTGTTTCTGTCTTTAATGTGAAGATCTCTGTCCCTCTATACCTTCAGTGGCCTTGGTTTTTGGTTCCATGGAGCATCGAGTGCTGGCATTGTGGAGCTCAGAAACAATGAAATGGTTTGTGTCAAGCTATTATTCACTTTCCGGTGTGTCCCATGTGGTTCTCCATGGACAGGGGTATGTGTGCTGAGCTGTTGTTCACTTCCCGGTGTGTCCCATGTGGTGGTCCATGGACGGGGTGTGTGTGTCAGATTGTTGTTCATTTCTCGTTGTTGTTTATGTGGTGCTCCGTGGATAGGGGTGTATGGGTTGGGCTATCGTTCACTTCCTGATGTATCAAATGTGGTGCTCCATGTTGGACAGTGGGTTTCAGTAGCTTTGACTCACGTCTTTGAAACTTGGTCTGTACCTGTCAAATGAACGCCTGTGTTTGTCCCTCTCAGCGGATGGCATGGTCTTTAACACGAGGAAGCCCCTTGAGTATTATTGTAAAGCACCTGGTATCTAACATCCCTGACAATGCTCTCACTGTAAAGAACTTTATTTTCTCTTTTTTCTTTAAAGAGACATCTTAAAGACCGAACTACCTGCTGACTCAAGTAAATAACTTCGGAGGCTTTTAAGATGTTTTTATATAAACAGTGGTAACAATGGCCAGCACGCACAGACAAGGCTTTCCAGTCTTTTTGAGCTCTGGCTGTCACCACATGCTCGGGGTCAGAGAAGGATTGGATGCTTCAGTAAATTGTCCCTAGCTGCTATTCTCTCTGAAATCTGCCTTGATGCTATTTCCTCCTCGATTGGAGAACGGCATGCAAAACTGAATGGCCTTAGATGTGTCTTTTTGCCAAGGAATGAGTTTATGGGATGTTAGTACATTGGAACAGTTCATTTGTCGAATGTACTGTATGTATTATTCTGTTAAGTTGCTAGCAATTAAGTTATTCTCAATTCCTCTCCTTTTTATTTGTATTTTGTATTAGAGTGTTTAAATAAATTGCGTTTTGCTTAAAGTTGAAAACTTTGGCCAGCCACATCACATCTGGAACACCCACTTTATATCTACCTCTAATTTAAGACAAGGTTGACGTCCAAGCTACCACCTTAAAATATTTTACGGCAGTCTGGTCTGGTCCATAGCATGCTTGGGACTGTTGTCCAGTTCAAAATCCACAATTCCAAATGGGGTTCAGGATTTGAATCCCTACAGTGTGGAAGCAGGCCATTTGGCCCAACACGTTCACACCAGCCCACAGAATAGTAAACTACCCAAACCCAGTCCACTACCCTATTACTCCATATTTACCCCTGACTAATGCGACTAACCTACACATCCGTGAACAGTAAGGTCAATCTAACATGGCCAATTCACCTAACCTGCACATTTTTGGTTGTGGGAGGAAAAAGGAGCACCTGGAAGAAATTCCTTGTGGGAACGGGGAGAATGTGCACAGCGAGATTGTTGGGCTCAACGGTGGCGTCTGGTAATTGTTAGTGCCTTTTGCTCCGAGTGTTAAATTTGGTTGGTATGAACAGTGCTTTGTGTAGTAATGGTTCTTTCTGTTTCTAAGAGTTCTCTGGGTGTGGAAGAAGTCAAGTTCGGATTTTACAAAAGGTGAGCAAGGCAAAGCTGTTAGAGTTGGCAGACAATCTGGAGTTGCGTTTGTGAGAAACAGTGAGATAATTACAGCAATAGCTGAGCATTTAAGTTTTGGTAGAAATACCTTCAGAGTCTTTGGAAATGGCTAGAATTCAATTGCAGATGAAACAGCTTCAACACAAAAAGAAATTGAAAGAAAAGAAGAGGAAGAAGAAAGACAGAAAAAGAAAGAAGAAAAGCAGAAAGCGAAAGAGTTTCAACTTCGAACGTTAGCAATTTGAGAGGACAGTCAACTTAGCAGGGTGGAGATGAAGGTAGACGGTAGGCTGGATGAGGAGGATAGTGAGGATGAGCAACCCTATGGGAGCCAAAGGGCTAATCTGTATCTGTTTCAATATATCAAGACATTGTCGACATTTGATGAGAAGGATGTAGAAGCCTTTTTAATTTCATTTGAGAAAGTGGCTACACGAATGCAGTGGCCAGTGACTATGTGGATTTAGTTGATCCAAACAAAGCTGGTAGGTATAAGGAGTGAGGTATTTGTATCCCTATCGGGGAGGTATCTAGGGAGTATGAGGAGCTGAAGAAAATAATCGGAATTGCATATGAGATTGTCCTAGAAGCCTACAGACAGTGTTTCAGGAATCTAAAATCGCGTCCCTGGTTAAATGTACATTGAGTTTGAAAGAATCAAACAAAGTAATTTTGCAAGGTGGATAAGGGCCTTAAAAGCAGAGCAGATCTATGGCACTCTTAAAGAGATTCTTACTTCGGAGGATTTCAAAAATGCACTTCATGTAGTCGTGAGAACTCGTGTGGAAGAGCAGAGAGTTAAAATGGCAAGATTAGAAGCTGTAATGGCTGATGATGATAAGTTGGTCCATAAATCAAAGTTTGGCTTCTGTGAGGGACTGAGAAGAATGTGCGAGATCTTCTCAATACATATACCTGTGAGGGTAAGGTTTATTGGCATAGGCCAGGAGTGGCAGGTAAAGGGGTTACTGCATTAAGAGGTACAGAGGCATGTAAATCTATTAAGTTAAGACATGAGGAGACATGTCATTGAGAAGGACTATTTGAGAGATGAGATTTGCTCCATTATGTAACGTGTGGTTGGAGTATCCAGTGAAAACATCAACAGAAATATTTCACAATTCGGAAGGAGATCTTGAGCTTGGTGTAGGCGTTACAACATTTCATCATTTAACTTGCCAACAACATGACTGAGCCAAATCTATATACTGGTCATAATGTTTATAAGTTTTTGGAGGAATTTAGGGAGACACGGTGGCCCAGTGGTTAGCACGGCTACCTCCTAGCAGTAGGGTCCCAGGTTCGACCCCAGCCTTGGGAGACAGTGTGGTGTTTGCACATTCTCCGCGTGTCTGTCTTGGTTTCCACCAAGTGCTCGGATTTCCTTCCTTACTCTAAAGACCTGCAGGTTAGGTGAATTGGCTATGTTAATGTGTTAGGTCAGTTAGTCAGAGGGAAATGGGTCTGGGTGGGTTACTCTTCGGACGGGTGATGTGGACTGGTTGGGCCGAAGGGTAACCTAATCACATACTTTAAGTCTGTTCAGATGAAGGTTGCTGTTGTTAGCATTCAATTTGGAAGTTATACAGGTGGCAGGGCGAGAAATTGTACTTGCTGCCAAGTTGTCGTGACTTGGATGAAAAAAGACAGAGGTGTTCTGTAGCCGGAGTAAACTGACTGAAATAGAATGGGGCTGTGAATGTTTGCATGCTTAGTGTCAATACAATATGTATGTATTGTAGTCTACTAATAGCGTAAGAATAGCTCTATCGGTCAGACGAGACCCATGTAAAATATTTTAAGAAAGTTCCTTCAACCCCAATCTTTCCTTATTTTAATCGTAGATATGAAGTGTGAAGCAAAATATAATCTATTCAGACGCTTTAGTTAAAATACAATCAAAGAAAAGAACAATTAGTAGATTCGCCAAGTTTATGTGCATTTAAGTCGTCATTGGACAGGCATACGGAGGTACATGGAGTAGTGTAGGTGGGATGGACTGCAGATTAGAATAACAGGGCTGCGCAACATCAAGGGCCGAAGGGCCTGTACTGCCCTGTAATGTTCTGTGTTCTATGCTACGTTAATAAGAGGCTTAAATGAAGCTACCGTTGTATATTGATGGTTTATTTTTTTCAAAGGGAGGGATTTGACGATACTGTCACTTTAAAAAGATTACTATCTCTTTTTTGAAGAGAGGTCTTAAAGGCAGAGATGCCGAACTGCCACCTGAAAACGGCTGAAGTAAATAATTGAAGAGGCCTTTAGGTTCTATTAAAACGGTGTGTACAGTGGAAGGGCAGCGGCCAGCTCTCCCAGACCAGGTTCTCTCGGTTTGTTTTTAGCTGCAGCATTCAGAAGCTGCTCGGGGTCCCAGAATGGTTGGAAGTATCAATACACGATGCGGAGCTGCAATTCTCTCTGAGATCTCTTCTAATATTGTATATTTCTAGATTGGAAAACTGAATCTGTATTTGCGTTTATCTTTGTGCCAAGTGGTGTGTACCAAGAAGGTACGGCATTTATTGTTTGTGTATGTGTTCCCATATATAAGCTACTCCAAATTGTTCTTTTCTTTGATTGTATTTGAACTAAAGCGTTTGAATAGACTATACTTTGCTTCACACTTCATATCTACGGTTAAAATAAGGAAAGGTTGGGTTGAAGGAACTTTCTTAAAATATTTTACAGGGGTCTCGTCTGATCCATAGCTCTCGGAGCCGAAGAGTTTATGACTGTCTCCTGAAAAGTTTATGGAGGTGCTGGGGATGGTTTTCTGGCAGTTGTGCTGTGAGCTACTTCAGACATTCAGGGAGACCAAAGGATTTGGTGACCCAACTCTGGATGGAGTATGGGGACTTAGTTACAGCATCTGGGTCTGTAACATGAAGATCAAATGGAGCAGAAGCTGCAGAGAGGGGGAGTTCTGAAACCATGGAGTTCGTGTTTGTGGGGAAACACCCACCCCGGGTTTTCCCAAGATGTAATTAACCCAGGAGATGTGTGTGAGGGAATCCTGATTTAACAAGGACCTGGTCACACAGCAGTGTCACCTCCTAAAACATGACCTGCAGCTTCACACCAGGGGGAGGACGGTGCTGCCAGAGGCTGTTAGTGTCACCGTTTCAGCCAACGTCTATGATCTGGAAATTTCCAGGCAGGACTGGGTGACATATCCATCATTTCCCAGTATGACGACATCAATGTCACCATTCAGAAACGGGGATATATATGGTGGATGAGGTGAATACAATGTTTTCTCCGTCAGCAGGGAACTGCCGAGTGTATCCTTGTTTTCCCAGTAAAGCGGGATTCCCAAAGATGTACATGGCTCTGTGGTTCCCCATGTCATTGAGGTGATGAAAGGGAACTGAAGGACATCTTTCTCCATTAATGATACAGTGTGCCGATGCACAGTACACGATGTTGGTGAATACCCACTCTCCTGGCAGCAGCCACTGCCTCTTCATTCAGAAGCAATCAGACCATCCCTTCATCAACCATGTAGAAAGAAATGAATGTATCTTTAAGGCTGTCCCCTTGCTGCATGTTTCAAAACACTGTCCCCACTGCCAACCAACAACATCAAAATATCCGGTGTGTACTGAGAGCAGCTGGGCCACTGGGAATGTCACGGAGCAGACTATCAGGGAGATGGAGCAAAACCTTCCATGTCTGAACTGGTTTGAGTGAACTCCCCAATACACAGTATTACTAAGCCCAGTAATCTCTCTGCATTTCAGTAACATACCCCCTCACATTCTTCCTGTAAATGTAGTGACAGGTCATATCATGTTATATTCCACCTGCCTCTCTTGATAATTTAATGTCTTGCTTACCGTAGCGTCATCACCAAGTGTAGTTACAGTACATCTGTTCCATCCTCCTGATCATTGATGTAGATTACAAATAGTTGAGGACCCAGCACTGGTCACTGTGTGACTCCACTGGTGACGTTCTGTCAAACTGATTTAGACTGATTTATTCAGAGTGCCTGTTTCCTGTTTGATAACCAGTCCTACCCCATTCCTGTGTAACACATTCTAAGAGCTAAATACGAACAAGGAACATCAGTCAGTAATTTAGCCACTCCACCCTGCTCCACTACTGAATACAATCATGGCTGATCTCATCGCGGCCTCTGTTCCACTTTCCTGACGTTCGCCATCCTGAAACTCTGCTCTGTTGTTGTAGATTGCTGCACATGATAAAATATCCACTCCACACCTACATGGTCAATTACTTTTAGCATTTTAAAGACCTCAATGAGACGTCCTTTCATTATTATCAATTTGAGATTATAGACGTGAACTGCTCAATCGCTCTTCATTAGACAAACCCCTCATCTCTGGAATCAATCTAATGAACTTCTTCTGAATTACCTCCAATGCAAATGCATCCTTCCGCAAGTCAGGGCACCTAAACTGTACTCCAGTTGCAGCCTCGCGAATGCCTTGCGTGGCTACAGTAACACTCCCTACCTTTCTTCTCTATTCTTTTACAAATAAAAACTGAAAGTACGCTTGCCTTTCCCATTACTTACTGTAGCTGCATGTGGGTTTTCTGTGATATGTACGTGAACACATAGACCCCTCTGCACTTGAGCACTTTGAAGTGTCTCACCGTTTAGATAATAATTTGCCTTTCTATTTCGCTGGCCAAATTGAATAATCTCATAGTTATCCACTTTAATTTTCATTTGCAAATGTTAGCCCATAATCCCAACCTATCCATATTCATTTTTAAACCTCTTACATCTTCATTCAGAAATAATTTCCCACCGATGTTAGTGTCATCTGAAAAATTGGTTATAGTATTTTCTATCCTGTCAACCGAGTAAAATTATTGATGGAAAATAGTTAAGGCATGAGTACTGAAATCTGTGGAAACCCACAAGGTACATTTGTCAAAAGAAAATACCACATTTATTCCATCTGACTGTATTTTGTTCGTTCACCAATCCTCCATTTAAGTTCATAAATTACTCCTAAACCCATGTTGTTTGATCTTACTGCTTACTCTTCGGAGAAGCGACGTATCCAATGTTTTCTGGAAGACCAGATATATTCCATCTCCAGGATTCCCTCAGTCCACCTTGTTCATGACATATTTAAATAACTCAAACAAACAATTCAAACACGATTTAGCCTTCGTAAAACCATGTTGACACTGATGGATTGTGCTTTAACTTTACAAATGTCCTGAACAATGGATTCTAACAATTTTCCTTAAATTACTATAGTTTGTCGTTACTCTTTAGTCCCTAACGTAAACAATTATTGTAAGTTCTTCCCTTTCAACAGCCTTTACGTTTTCTTTGAATTCCTGTTTAATGGTCAAAAGGCTTTAAGAGATCTGCTCCAATTGCTGTGTAAAGGGCATGTGTGGCTGAATGGA
>NW_025214841.1:0-483 GCF_004010195.1 Chiloscyllium plagiosum
AAAAAAAAATTAACCGAACTCCTATTCCAATATTAATGCTGACCCTGTGTTGTCCCAGATTATGTGAATATTGAAGTTTTCCAAAATTATCACAATGCCTTTGTTAAAAAAATTCCAATGAGTCCCTGTGTAATGCAATGATGAGCAATGGAATACTGTTCAGTGGCTAAAACTTTTCTGCTGCTTGTGTCCTTGGCAAGTAGTAATTTACATTCAGACTGACTCTAGTTCATGATCTGCAGCCAAATGCTTTCTCTGTAATGCCTTTGTTATCCATTATTGTTAGCCTGAGTTTGCACTGAATATTTTTGTTCACCCTGTATCCATGTCTCCCTGGTGTCTAAATCTCTTTTATCTCTGTGTCACAAATCCATCGACCTTATTACAGTGACGTTGTCCATTAAAAAACATAACTTACTCTTTCCCACAATTTTCTGTCACAAATCTTTTCGCTGATGTACAATTTTAGTTAAACTCTGTCCC
>NW_025214841.1:1282-2841 GCF_004010195.1 Chiloscyllium plagiosum
AAGGGAGCTGAAGAAAGGGATTAGGAGAGCTAAGAGAGGGCATGAAAAATCTTTGGCGGGTAGGATCAAGGATAACCAAAAGGCATTTTATGCGTATGTGAGAAACATGAGAACGACGAGAACGAGGGTAGGTCCGATCAAGGACAGTAGTGGGAGACTGTGTATTGAGTCGGATGAGATAGGAGAGGTCTTGAATGAGTACGTGTCTTCAGTATTTACAAATGGGAGGGACCATATTGTTGAAGAAGAAAGTGTGAAACGGACTGGTAAGCTGGAAGAGATACCTGTTAGGAAGGAAGATGTGTTGGGCATTTTGAAAAACTTGAGGATAGACAAGTCCACCGGGCCTGACTGGATATATCCTCGGATTATGTGGGAAGCAAGAGAGGAAAATGCAGAGCCGTTGGCGATGATCTTTTCGTCTTCACTGTCAACGGGGTTGATACCAGGGGATTGGAGAGTGGCGAATGTTGTGCCCCTGTTCAAAACAGGGAATAGGGATAACCCCGGGAATTGCAGGCCAGTTGGTCTTACTTCGATGGTAGGCAAAGTAATGGAAAGGGTACTGAGGGATAGGATTTATGACTATCTGGAAAGACACTGTTTGATTAGGGACAGCCAGCATGGATTTGTGACGGGTAGGTCTTGCCTTACAAGTCTTATTGAATTCTTTGAGGAGGTGACCAAGCATGTGGATGAGGCTCGAGCAGTGGATGTAGTGCACATGGATTTTAGAAAGACATTTGGATAAGGTTCCACATGGAAGGCTCATGCGGAAAGTCAGGAGGCATGGAATAGAGGGATATTTGGCCAGTTGGATAGAAAACTGGCTAACCGGTTGAAGTCAGAGAGTGGTGGTAAATGTTAATTATTCAGCCTGGAGCCCAGTTACAAGTTGAGTTCCGCAGGGATCAGTTCTGGGTCCTCTGCTGTTTGTAATTTTTATTAATGACTTGGAAGAGGAAGTCGATGGGTGGGTCAGTAAATTTGCAAATGATACGAAGATTGGTGGAGTTATGGATAGTGAGGACGGCTGTTGTCTGCTGCAACGGACTTAGATATGATGCAGAGCTGGGCTGAGGAGTGGCAGATGGAGTTCAACCCTGTCAAGTGTCCATTTTGGAAGGACAAATAAGAATGCAGAATACAGGGTTAACGGTAGGGTTCTTAGTGAGGTGGAGGAACAGAGGGATCTTGGGATCTATGTTCATAGTTCTTAGAAAGTTACCACTCAGGTGGTTAGAGCTTGTAAGAAGGTCTATGGTGTATTAGCGTTCATTAGCAGAGGGATTGAATTCAAGAGTCGTGAAGTGATGTTGCAGCTGTACAGGACCTTGGTTAGGCCACATTTGGAGTACTGTGTACAGTTCTGGTCGTCTCACTTTAGGAAAAATGTGGAAGCGTTGGAGAGGGTGCAGAGAAGATTTACCAGAATGTTGCCTCGAATGGAGAACAGGTCGTCCGAGGATAGGTTGAGAGTGCTAGGCCTTTTATCGTTGGAACGGCGAAGGATGAGGGGTGAATGATAGAGGTTTATAAGATGATCAGAGGAACAGATA
>NW_025214841.1:6330-8940 GCF_004010195.1 Chiloscyllium plagiosum
AACTCACATCTCCCAGCCTGGGAATCTGAAACTGTGCCCAGAAATTCTGGTAAAGATGTTCAGAATAAGGACATTACGATCAGTCCAATGGTTCAGTCAAAAAAGATCTGTGGTTCAAATTGTAACATTCTTCAGGTTCCACAACCCATTCTCGATCCCATCCTGCAGGTTCTATGAATCATGCTATCTCTAACCTCCTGCAGGATCCACGTCCCTTCTTACATTAGTACCACCCTCCAGGTTTGGCAGCCCGTCCTACCTCTATAACATGGACTGGACTCTACAAATCTTCCATCCTCTGCGGTGTTCCCCAGAAAGGCACTGGAACAAGTTGGATGTTATGGAGAAAGAGCGATATCAGGACTGGAGGGTTTTGCAGATATTAGGAACATTGCAGTGACTAAAAGAGGCTTCGGTAATTTTGAGGGTTGATGCTCATAAAGGAGGTCAGAGAGCTAAGGAGAATTGGAGGGACTTGAAGAAGTTTCACAGTTTGAGTGTTGTTGGGACTGGAGGAATTTACCAAATAGGGCGGGTTTAAAACTGGAGGATTCTGCAGAAAACCTTCATAGGTTAGAGTAGGACAGAGGATTAGCACAGCATCGCGGGCTGAAGTGCCTGCACTGTGCTTTACTGTTCCATGTTCTAAATAGGAAGGATTACAACGGCAGAAGAGATTTAAGAAAGCTGGAGAGGATGGGGTCTGAAGGAAGAGACACAAATAGGAAGGGTTGTTAGGATTGTCTGAGCTTACAGAGACAGCGATATTCTGAGCTGGAGCAGATGGCCCAGACTGGGAGGGTTGTGAGGACTGGAGGTGGTTTCACAGGAAGGAAAGGCCATAAAGCCACAGGGTGCTACAGAAATGTGGAGAGCTAGAGGGCCTACAGGGGTTTCATGGTGATGGGCAAGTTGCGAGGATGGATCACTTTACAGGGATAAGGATGTTGTTAGGTTGGGGAGATTTACACAGACTGGGAGTGCTTAGGGAACGGAGCAGATGACAGAGGTAAAGACGTTTGTACAGACTGGAAGAACATACAGACATATGGAGGGTAGTCGTGACAGTAGATGTTTATAGATAAAGGAAGGGTGTGCAGGTTATTTCATCATGGAGGATATGGAATCGGACAGATATTTCAGGAGATAACGAGCAATTTTGGTTGGAGACAGTTTCACAGATAAAGGAGCATTAGTAATCTCTTACAATTTGGTCAAAGTGAGAAGGTTATAGGGGAGGGTGACGTTTACACAGATAGGGTTGTAAGAGCTGGAGAAGGTTATAGAGATGGGTGGATAGATAGAGAGACTGGAGGAGCTTGTATTGACAGGGTGTGTGCTGGAGACGTGTGGATGTCACACAGATAGGGAATCTTATAGGAGCTGGATTGGGAGAGTCACAGGCATTGGAGCGGGTTCTACAGATCGGAATGCTGCAGGGACCTGAGAGGATTGTAGGGTCTTCACAGATTGATTGTGTCAATCAGTCTGGTGAGGTAGGTAAGGTAGATTCGGAAAGCTTAAATCCAATGTATACTATCTTCATTTTCCAGACCAGAACTTTAATATCCCTCATAAGCCACGAATCCCTAAACCTGCCAGTTTTTCCCTTCACGCTAACAGGGAAAAAATTGTCTTGGATTCTTAATATCACACTTTTAAAAGGCTCCCATTTGCAATCATTCCTTTTCCTTCAAACAGACTCACCCAGTTGATGGGAGCATGATGTGAAGGAGCCGGTGGTGGCTGGGATGGGCATAGTTAAAAATCACACAACACCAGCTTCCAGTCCAGCAGGTTTATTTGGAGGCACTAGGTTTCAGAGCGCTGCTTCATCAGGTGGTTGTGGAGCACAATCATAAGGCACAGAATTTATAGCGGGAGAAAGTGAGGGCTGTAGATGCTGGAGATCGGAGCTGAAAATGTGTTGCTGGTAAAGCGCAGCAGGTCAGGCAGCATCCAAGGAACAGGAGAATCGACGTTTCGGGCATAAGCCCTTCTTCAGCCCTTATTCCTGAAGAAGGGCTTATGCCCGAAACGCCGATTCTTCTGTTCCTTGGATGCTGCCTGACCTGCTGCTCTTTTCCAGTAACACATTTTCAGCACAGAATTTATAGCAACAGGATTGCAGTGTCATGGAATGTAATACCAAACAAATTTAGTTTAAGTTTTCATCTTTTAGTATGGTCACCTGCACTTTGAAAGCTGGTGCTGTGAGATAAACCTGTTGGACTATAACCTGGTTTTGTGTTATTTTTAGTTCACCTAATCGATGTCTGCTAGATCCTGCCTAATGGCCCCAAGCCTGGAACTGCTCCAATTTCACACTTTAATCTGTGGACCTGTTTGATCTTTTTCCATAACTATGTTAAAACTAAGACAGTTGTGGCCTGGTTTTGTGTTATTTTTAGTTCACCTAATCGATGTCTGCTAGATCCTGCCTAATGGCCCCAAGCCTGGCACTGCTCCAATTTCACACTTTAATCTGTGGACCTGTCTGATCTTTTTCCATAACTATGTTAAAACTAAGACAGTTGTGGTCACTGGACCCAAAGTGCTCTCTGACTGACACTTCAGTCACTTGCCCGACCACGTTTTCTGAGGGGACGT
>NW_025214841.1:9590-11727 GCF_004010195.1 Chiloscyllium plagiosum
CTCCAACAGCTCCTCAGGCATACATCCACCCCCCGTCCTATCTTTCTATGTCTATCCTCACTGGGGCATGTGGCACTAGGAGTAATCTAGAGATCACTGCCCTTGAGGTCCTGCTTTTTAACTTCTTACCTAACGCCTGATTCTCATTTCACCCCATCCCATTGTGTTCATGAAGAGGGAATAGAAAAGACAGCAAGTCCAGCGAATACAGATCAAGCGATATCGTGAGTTTGATGAAGAAAACACAGTGCAATAAAACCAGATGAAGCCATTCACAAGGATAGGGAGTGCAACTGGGTCCTTAGAAATGGCTGTGAAATATCCTTGTCAGATAATATCAAGGAAAAGCCACAAGGTACTTTGTCAGTATAGTTTAGAATAAAAGGGTAACTGAGGAAAGGGTGAGGCCTATTAGAAACCAAAGAAACAATCTATGCATGGAGCCAGAGGAAGCAGGTGAGGTCTTCAATGAATACTTCCCATCTGTTCATTTGTTCAGGAAGGGCAGCAGGGATAGGCCAGGTAATTACAGAGCAGATAGTCTGAAAGCAGGAGGGAGGGAAATTATTGGATACCACTCTGAGGACGAATCGACACTTGCAAAGATGAACTCGGATTAGTCATCACGGATTTGACAGAGGAAGATACTGTCGGAGGAATTCAGATTAGTTTTTTTGAAATGGTGTCTAAAAATACCGAAGGGGCAGTGCAGATGATGTGGGTTACATGGAGTCATTAAGGCCTTTGACAAGTTCCCACATGGAAGGCTGGTCCAAAAGGAAAGAGCCCATGGGATCCAAGACAAGTTGGTAATTTGGTTACAAAATTGGTGGATAATCTTTTTCGTGTTTGAAATTGTTTCACCAACGGGTGTACCACAGGGATCTGTGCAGAAACGATCGCTGGTTATTCTGTGGAATAATTACTCTGAAGCGAAAGCAGAAGATATCATTAGTCGGTTTGCAGATGACATCAAAGGTGAAGATGTTGTTCACAGTGATGCGGATGGTCTCTAGCTACAGTCTGATGACAATCAGATGATAATCTGAGCAGACTTTAGTTCTGATCAATGTGAGGTCATACCCTGTGGGAGGTACGATAAGCGAAGGACAGACATAATGAGTGTTCGGACCTTGTGGAGTGCTGAGGAACATGGGACCTGAGTGGACAATCCAAAGATCCCTGAAGGTGTCAGCACAGATGGACCGGGTGGGGAAGGCACCTGAACTGGGAGCGGGAGGGGGACCCACATCCTGACGGGGCGAATTGTTGGAGCTGCTTGAGAGGATATAATATAATCTGGCAGGGTGTTGTATCTTAAACAGTCGTAGGGTCAGAAAGAAGATTGAGGCTGGTACACAAGTTAAAGAGAGCCATTTCAAGAGATAAGGCAGGCAAGAATATAGCAGGGAATGGGGGAAAACTGATTATTAAACTGCATTTATTTCAATGCAAAGGGCCTGACAGTTAAGGAAGATGAAATCAGGGCATGGATTGAAACATGAAACTGGGATATTAGTTATTACAGAAACACAGCTGAGGGAGGGGCAGGACTGGCAGTTCATTGTTTCAAGGTAGACAGACCACAGGAAGCATTGAATATGAGGCAAGAGAGGATGTATGGTGATGTGTTTTGATTGCATGACTCATCCCAGCAGCACTTACAGACGATATTTCTGTGGGATCACCCAGTGAAGCTATGTTAGTGAAACTGAGAAATAAGAATGGGTCATCACTTCGATTTGATTGTCCTACTAATCCCTGATAACAAGTGGCAGACTGAGGAACAAATATGTCGGGAGATCTCAAATGTCAATCATAATAATAGGGCTGTTATGGTAGGGATTTTTTAACTTGCCAGCATTTGCAAGGGAGGTATTTGGTAATTGATTTCCAGTAAACTTGCAATCAATATATAAATGGCCTGAAAACAGAATTGGGCAAAACCTGACCTCCCTTTGGGAAACAACGTAGGGAAGTGACTGAGGCATTAGTGTGAAAGCATTTTGCCAAAGTGACCACAGTTCTAGTAGTTTGAAACAGCGATGGAAAAGGACAGGCCTAGTCCATAGGTTCAAGTTATAAAATGGGGCCAGACCAATCTTGATCGTATCAGCCAGGAACTTTCAAAAGGTGA
>NW_025214841.1:12898-15243 GCF_004010195.1 Chiloscyllium plagiosum
CACAAGGTACTTTGTCAGTATAGTTAGAATAAAAGGGTAACTGAGGAAAGGGTGAGGCCTATTAGAAACCAAAGAAACAATCTGTGCATGGAGCCAGAGGAAGTAGGTGAGGTCTTCAATGAATACTTCCCATCTGTATTCACACAGGAGAAAGACATTGTAGCCGGGGATTTCAGACGGGAAGGTGAGGTTCTATAACATGTTAAGATCAATAAGGAGGAGGTACTAAATATTTTCACAGGCATAAAAAGGTTGAGAACTCCCCAGTGCCCAATGAATGTATCCCAGGCTGCTATGGGAAGTAGGAGAGGAGATTTCTGGGGCCCTGGTGGATATATTTAATACTTTGCTGGCCACAGGTGAAGTGCCGAATGACTGAAGGATCGCGAATGTGGTTCATGTGTTCAGGAAGGGCAGCAGGGATAGGCCAGGTAATTACAGAGCAGATAGTCTGACAGCAGGAGGGAGGGAAATTATTGGATACCATTCTGAGGATGAATCGACACTTGCAAGGATGAACTCGGATTAGTCATCACGGATTTGATAAAGGAAGATACTGTCGGAGGAATTCAGTTTAGTTTTTTTTGAAATGGTGTCTAAAAATCCCGAAGGGGGCAGTGCAGATGATGTGGGTTACATGGAGTCATTAAGGCCTTTGACAAGTTCCCACATGGAAGGCTGGTCAAAAAGGAAAGAGCCCATGGGATCCAAGACAAGTTGGTAATTTGGATACAAAATTGGTGGATAATCTTTGAAATTGTTTCACCAACGGGTGTACCACAGGGATCTGTGCAGAAACGATCGCTGGTTATTCTATGGAATAATTACTCTGAAGTGAAAGCAGAAGATATCATTAGTCGGTTTGCAGATGACATGAAAGGTGAAGATGTTGTTCACAGTGAGACGGATGGTCTCTAGCTACAGTCTGATGACGATCAGATGATAATCTGAGCAGACTTTAGTTCTGATCAATGTGAGAGAGCCATTTCAAGAGATAAGGCAGGCAAGAATATAGCAGGGAATGGGGGAAAACTGATGATTAAACTGCATTTATTTCAATGCAAGGGGCCTGACAGCTAAGGAAGATGAAATCAGGACATGGATTTGAACATGAAACTGGGATATTAGTTATTACAGAAACACAGCTGAGGGAGGGGCAGGACTGGCAGTTCATTGTTTCAAGTTAGAGAGACCACAGGAAGCATTGAATATGAGGCAAGAGAGGGTGTATGGTGATGTGTTTTGATTGCATGACTCATCCCAGCAGTACTTACAGGGGATATTTCTGTGGGATCACCCAGTGAAGCTATGTTAGTGGAACAGAGAAATAAGAATGGGTCATCACTTCGATTTGATTGTCCTACTAATCCCTAATAACAAGTGGTAAACTGAGGAACAAATATGTCGAGAGATCTCAAATGTCAATCATAATAATAGGGCTGTTATGGTAGATGATTTTTAACTTGCCAGCATTTGCAAGGGAGGTATTTGGTAATTGATTTCCAGTAAACTTGCAATCAATATATAAATGGCCTGAAAACAGAATTGGGCAAAACCTGACCCCCCTTTGGGAAAGAAGGTAGGGAAAGTGACTGAGGTGTTAGTGGGAAAGCATTTTGCCAAAGTGACCACAGTTCTATTAGTTTGAAAACAGCGATGGAAAAGGCCAAGCCTAGTCCAGAGGTTCAAGTTATAAAATCGGGCCAGACCAATCTTGATCGTATCAGCCAGGAACTTTCAAAAGGTGACTGTGGAGTCTATTTGCAGGGAAATGGAATTCTGGCAAGTGAGAATATTTTAAAAGTGAGTTAAATTGAGCGATCAGCGCCAGCATGTTCATGTTTGTGTGCAGGTCAATGCTGACAGCATTCGGGAACACTGGCTGTCCATTGAGGGTCTGGTCAAGGAAAATGGGGCACATGTCAGGTATAGCTAGCTGGATCAAGGGAATCCCTGAGGAGCACAGGGGCTGTAGGATGGAAATCAGGAATGCACAAAGAGGACATGAAATCGCATCGGCAAAGAAGGATGAGGACAATCCAAAACTGATTTTAGATAATATAGATACAATAGGAGTAAACGACTAACTCGGGACAAAGTAGGGGCCCTTAAAGATCAATGAAGCCGTCGATGTGCATGACTTCTGGATATGGCTAAGATCCTAAACAAATTGTTCATTCCAGGACTTACTGTGCACCAAGACTGGGGAACTCAGATTACTACGTTACAACACAATTGGAGTACTCTGTGCAATTCTAGTCTCCCTGCTGTCAGAAGGATGTTGTGAAACTTGAAAGGGCTTAGAAAAGATTAATAAGATGTTTCCAGGGTTGTTGCTGAATAGG
>NW_025214841.1:15414-28053 GCF_004010195.1 Chiloscyllium plagiosum
GCCATCGTGCCACCCCAAGCAGGGGAGTGGAGAAATCCTGGTAGTTATAGACCTGTCAGCTTTACTTTGATTCTGGGTAAAGTGTTGGAAAGGCTTGTAAGGGATAGGATTTATAATCATCTGGAGATGATTAAGTTGTTTCGGGATAGTCAACACGGTTTTGTGAAGGGTAAGTCGTGCCCTCACAAACCTTAATGAGCTCTTTAAGAAGGTGCACAAAGAGATGGATGAGGATAAAGCAGTTGATGTGGTGTATTTGTATTTCAGTAAGGCGTTTGTTAAGGTTCCCCACGGTAGGCGATTGCCGATAATACGGAGGCATGGGATTGTGGGTGATTTTGCAGTTTGGATCAAAAATTGGCTCACTGAAAGAAGGCAGGGGGTAGTGGTTGATGGGAAATATCGATCCTGGAGTTCTGTTACTGGTGGGTACTTCCAGGATGTGTTTTGCATCCACTGTTGCTGTCATTTATATAAATGACATGAATGAGGGCATTGAAGGATGGGTTAGTAAATTTGCAGAAGACACTAACGTCGGTAGAGTTGTGGATAGTGACGAAGGATGTTGGAGGTTACAGAAAGGTATAGATAAGCTGCACAGCTGGACTGAAAGTTCGCAAATGGAGTTTAATGTGGAAAGGTGTGAGACGATTCACTCTGGAGAGAGTAACAGGAACACAGCGTTCTGGGATAATGGTAAGATTGTTGGTGGTGTCGATGAACAGAGAGATCTCTATGTCCATGTACATAGATCCTTGGAAGTTTCCACCCAGGTTTATGGGTTTTTTTAAGAAACCATTCAGTGTGTGAGCTTGTCTTGGTGGAGGGATTGAGTTCCGGAACCATTAGATCATGCTGCAGCTGTACAAAAGTCTGGGTGTGGCCACATTTGTTCAGGTTACTGCATTACAGGATTAAAAATCACACAACACCAGGTTATAGTCCAAAAGGTTTAATTGGAAGCACACTAGATTCCGAAGCGACGCTCCTCCATCAGATGACAGCGGAGGGCTTGATCGCAACACAGAATCCACAGCAAAAATTATCAGTGTGATGCAACCGAAACCACACATTAAAAATTTGACTGTCTGTCAAGCCTTCCATCTGCTCGACCACAGCGACAGTTTCACCCCTTCCATGTGTAAATCACAAAACCCCTTCCAAAAGTTACATTCCCAGGCCAGCCGTCATCAATGGTAATAGCTAGTCAACACGCTGAAGGTGTTAGCCCCCCGTGCTGTCTGTCCATCTTCAGCGTGTTGACTGGCTATCACCATTGCCCGTAGTGTTAGGTAAGGGGTAAATGTATGGGTGGGTTGCGCTTCGGCGGGTCGGTGTGGAGTCGTTGGGCCGGAGGGCCTGTTTCCACACAGTAATGTAATCTAATCTAAGTAATCTAATATGGGACAGATGCCAGAGGTAGGTTCTTTACTCAGAATAGTCGGGGCATGGAATGCATTGCCTGCAACAGTGGTAGACTCGCCAACTTTAAGGGCATTTAAACGGTCATTGGATAGCTGTATGGACACGAATTGGAATAGTGTTGGTTCGATGGGGTGCAGATTGGTTCCAGAGTTTGGCGCAAAATCGAGGGCCGAAGCACCTGCATTGCACTGCCATGTTCTGTGTTCCAGTGGGCATAAATATGCGATGGGGGAGGAAGGACTTAAAAGCGATTTTAGGAGAACATTTTCTACACAGAGGATGGTGCAGTAAGGGAATAAGCTTCCAGGGGGAGTGGTAGAGAGAAGTACAATTACAACATGTAAAAGACATTTGGGCACGTACATGGGGAGGAGAAGGTTTGAAGGGATATGGGTCAAACACAGGGAAACGTGACTCGTTCATGGACTCTGGTCAGCATGGACTAGTTGGATTGAATGAACAGTTTCCGTGCTGCATGACTCTGTCTCCAGTTATTGGAGGAGGAGAGGACGACCGAGATAAGGCATGTTGTGGACACTGAAGCAGGTTACATCGATAGGGATGGTAGTCTGGAATGCAGTACATTTCAAATATGTGGAGGGACTTTTGGGATAGGACAAGGTTACAGTTATAGGGGTTATAAGGAACTGTTATAGGGGTTACAAGTTATTGAAGACACTGGTGCACAAGAAATGCCACAGATACACTTTTGCAGAGTAGTGAGTCTTAGTATAACAGAACTTACATTAGGAGTGGTGATTGAGCGTGGTGTGTGTGTGTACTATGCTGCACCTCCAATACTGTATTGTGTCATGTCTTGTTAGCCGATGTTTGGAGCCGTCTCATTGCTTTCTGCTCTGTGCACTGTGAGTGATCTTACCTCACTGCAGGATTTATTGAAGGCTCCAGATCTCCCTGCCCTTTGTCTCTCTGGCTGACCAACCATCTTCAATGTGGTGATGGACGAGACACCCAGCAGCTGGGAAGTTAATCGAGTCTGAACCTTTCTGAGTACCTACAGGAGACAGAGAAATAGACAGAATGGGAAATTAGACGGATACAGTGAGGATTAAAAATGGCACTGAGTACCACCACAGAAATCTGGAAAATCCCAGTCTCCATCCCTGGCCTGTGCTGCCTCGTCTCTCTGGACTGGAGAATTCTGTTGGCTCAGGATCTGGCGTAGGTGCAATAGAGAAAGAGAGTGAGAGCGAAAGCGAGAGCGAAAGCGAGAGCAAGAGCGAGATACTAAGTGATATCACCAGAATGCTGGAAGATATCAGGATCACACAACTGTGTTGGAAGAACAGGTTTTGCTTCATTATGCACTGGTATAACGGGTCAGGAATGAGTAACCTGTGAGCAGGTGAAGTGCTGGCTTAGTGATATTATTGCTGGAGCATATATCCCAAAACCTCAGCTAATATTCAAGGAAGGCCGGTTGGAATCCCACTATCAAAAATAGTCGAATTTGAAATCAATAATTTTAAAAATAGTAATTAACAATCCACAAGTAAGTATGAGATCGTTGCTGATGTACAAAAAACCCCAAACACTTGCCCTTTAGAGAAGGACATCTGCCTATCCTCACGTGGTCTGCACGACATCCCCACAGCAAAGTGGTTGCCTCTCAATTACCCTCTGAAATGGCCGAGCAAGTTACTCAGCTCAAGGGCAGCTAGGGCTGGGCAAGAAAGGCTGGTCAGCCAGAGACACCCACATCCCATACCTGATTTTAAAAATAATCCTTTCGGATGGCCCCACTGGAACCGTGCTGGGAGCAGTGTACTGGCTAATCATGTCGGTAGGATGATGGACAGGGCTTTCAACTGACAGAGAGGATGCAGGGACAGTGTTCAGGTGAAAGGAGCTTTCCAAATCCAAAGAGAAAAGGTGAAGTATGGGAGTAGCATCGGAATATGGCTGAAGACAAGCAAAAAAAGAACATGATGCGACAGAGTTTAACTAAAATTGTACATCAGTGAATAGATTTATGTCAGGAAATTGTAAGAAAGAGTAAGTTATGTTTTTTTTTAATGAACAACATCGCTGCAGTAAGGTAGATGGATTTGTGACACAGAGCTAAAAGAGATTTAGACACCAGCGAGACATGGATAGAGGGTGAACAAAAACTTTCAGTCGGTCATATTCTTGTGCAAACTCAGGCAAAATGGGTAAACCAAACAATTATTATCAACAAAGGGATTACAGAGAAAGCATTTGGCCGCAGACCATGAAGTAGAGTCAGTCTGAATGTACATTCTGGCTATTACTTGCCAAGGACACAAGTAGCAGAACTGTTTTAGCCAACGAACTGTATTCCATTGCACGTCACTGCATTACACAGGAACTCATTGGATTTTTAATAAATGCATTATGATAATTTTGGAAAACTTCAAATTCGTATAATCTGGGACAATCACACGGGCAGCATTGATATTGGAAGAGTAGTTAGGTTATTTTTTTTCAATGCTTCTTTGAAAAACACATTGTGCAACTGGCTAGGGACATAACTATTGCAGAGCGACTGTGTGATGAAACTTAGTGAATGAGTAATGTCACCTGCAGAGATCCTTCGGGAAATTGTGATAAAGTGCAGTTTAAATAAACATAAAGTTTTAAAGTGAATCACAGAAAGGACAAGCTACAACTAGAAACAAAAATAGTCAATTACATGAGTTTGAGAGGAGAACTGACCAAGGTAAACACGCTAAACAGACTGAGACATGTGTCTGTAAATGGACAGTGGAAAACATTTGAAGAAACAGTATAAAACACTCAACAAAAGGAGATTTTATTGGAACAGGAAAAACCTCAGCAAGAAATCCCCACTGATCCCTCACTCAGGACAAAAGGGATCATACTAGATTATGAGGCTGAGAAGATCACCACAAAATACTTAAAAACCTGAAGTGAGAGAGTGCTTCACGAGTAAATGTTAAATGGATTGCAAAGGGTCTGCTAGCAGGCGAGGGCTATGGGAAGGGGAATGATTGTCAGGGTTTATTGACATGACATGAGCAGGGAGAGGTGAAGGTGCTGGATGGTGGTGAGATGTTACAGAGAGTGGTCAGGGTCTGAATGGTTTACAAAGTCAGTACGGATTGCTGCAGCTGGAGGTGTTTGCAGAGGTAGGGAGGGACATATGTATTTTTATTTATTCATTCATGGGATGAGGGTGTCACTGCCTGGACGAACATTCTTTGACACCACTGGAAATGATCCAGAGGGCAACTTGGAATCAGCCATATTGCTGTGGGATGGAATCACATATCATCCAGACCAGGTTAGAATGTCAGTTGTCCTTCACTAAAGGAGGTCAGTGAACCAGATGAGTTCTTCCTACTGAACAACAATGTTTTTATGACAGCCTCACCAATTTCTTTTAGAGATACACCATGACATCCGGACTCCTACTCGCAATTCTCTCCCCAATGAAGGTAACCATCCCAAAGACCTGCTTCACCAACCTGTCTACCTGCGATACCACTTTCAAAGAACTGTGTACCTGCATCCCTGGGTCACTGACTGACACCAATACCCAGGGCCCGAACATTAACTGTACAAGTCCACCCCTGGTTTGTTTCACCAAAATGGAACATTTCACATTATCTAATTAAACTCCATCTGCTATTCTTCAGCCCACTATCCCAGCAGGACTGTTCATCTTGTTGCATCATATATAATCTTCTCCACTAACCACTTTACTACCAATGTCATTGTCACCCAAGAAGCTTACTTACCAAGAAACCAATATTCCACTCCAAACCATTTATCCAACTGACAAATACCAGTGGACCCACTACACCGCTGGTCACATGCCTGCAGTCAGAAAAACAACATGTCACCCATCACTCTCTGTCTACAACCAATAAGCAAATTTTGTATCCAGTTCACTAGTTCCTCCTGAAAGCCATGTCCTTTTTTGCAATGATCTGAGCTTATTACCCAGTTTACCAGACAGAACATAGAACACAGAACAGTTCCGCCCAAGACCCTTCAGCAATGAATTCATGCCAACCTATTATCCAACTGTAAGATCAAACTAACCTACATACCCTTCATTTTACTATTATCCATGTATCTGTCCAAGAGTCTATTGAATGTGTCTAATTTTACTATCACCATTGGCAGTGCATTCCAACCACCTACCATTCTCTATCCTCTTATCCATCCTCCAATCACCTTAAAACTATGCCGCCTTGCAATAGCCAATTATTGCATGGGAGGAAACGTCTCTGACAATTCACTCTCTCTGTGCCTCTCATCACCTTGTTCAGCTCTACCAAGTCACCCCACCCCCTTCTTCACTCCAATGTGCCTTAGCTCCCTCAAACTTTCTTCATAAGAAATGCCCTTCATTCCAGGCAGCATCCTGGTAAATCTCCTGTGTACACTCTCTAAACCTTGCACATCCTTGCTGTGAAAATGGGACCAGAATTGACCACAATATTCCAAGTGTGGTCTCACCAGGACCTATAAAGATGCAGTAAAACCTCACGTCTCTTAAAATCAATCCCCTTGCTAAGGAAAGCCAACACAACATATGCCTTTTTAACAACCCAGCAACGTGCGTGGCAACTTGAGGGAATAATGGACATGCACCCCATGATCTCTCTGTTCCTCCACACTGCCAAGTATTCTGCATTTCACCCTGTATTGTACATTTAAATTAGACCTTCCAGAATGAATCACTTCACACTTTTCCAGATTGAACTCCATCTGCCACTTCCAGCTCAGCTCTGCGTCCTGTCAATGTCCCATTGCAACCTACAACAGCCCTCCACATTCCCCACCACTCCATCAACCTTCATGTGATTGGCAAACTTACTAACCCACTCTCCAACATCCACATCCAAGTCATTTATAAAAATCACAAAGAGCAGAGTCCCAGAGCCGACTGTTACAGAACACCACTGGTCACTGAGCTCCAGGCTCAAAACTGACCATCTGCTGCTTCCCTCTGTCTTCTCTGGGCCATCCAATCCTGTATCCAGACAGACAGATTTCCCTGTATCTGAATCATCCTTCTTTTCTGAATGAGCCATCAACATATTCTGAAATATCCTCAAAGAATTCAATAAGGTTTGTGAGGCATGACTTGACCCCTCACAAACCCTTACTGACTGGCAAATTTAACTGTGGCTTTCCAAGTAGTCATAAACGCTGTCTTTAGAGTCCTCGCCAATAATCTGCACACCACAGACATTCGACCAAATCTGTAATTCCCAGAATTCTACCTCCGTAACATGGCTTGGACTTTACAAATCTTCCCTCCTCTGCCATGTTCCCCAGAAGGGCACTGGACAGTGGAGGGAGTTACAGAAATAGGGAGAGATATTAGGACAGGATGATTTTGCAGACATTAGGAGGTTTGCAGTGCCAAAATGAGTCTTCAGTAATTGTGAGGTTTTATGGTGATTAAGGCATTTGAGGACGGAGGGAGGGAGGATTGTAAGGAAATGAGAGGTTTCACAGTTTATGTGTTTCGTTAAGATTTCAAGAGGTTACTTAGTCTGGGAGGTTTAAGCACTGGAGGTTGTTACATAAACATGGTTTTGGTTGCAATGGCAGGAAGAGGATTCAGGAAGCTGGAGTGTATGGGGTCTGAAAGACGTTACACAAATGGGAAGAGTTGTCAGAGGTGGAGGTGTTTGCAGAGACATCAATGGCCTGATCTGGAGCAGAGGAGACAGATTGGGAGGGATGTGGGGATTGGAGATGGTTTCACAGGGAGGGAGGACCATAGACCAACAGGAGGTTACCGAAATGTGGAGCGCTGTAGGGCCTGCAGGAGTTCATGAAGTTGGGGAGGAGGGAGGGATGGAGCAGTTTACATGGATAAGGAAGTTCGTAGGAAAGGTCTGATCACAGACAGGGACTATTTAGGGAATAAAGCAGATTACAGAGATAATGTAGGATGTATAGACTGTAAGAAAAACACACATATGGAGGGTAATCGGGACTGAACAGGTTTAGAGATATCGAAAGGCTTCGGTTCTGAGGTTATTTAGATATGGAGGGTGTGGAATCGGACAGATTTTCCTGGAGATAAGAATAGCAATTTTGGTTGGAGACAGTTACACACAGAAAGGAGCATTAGTAATCTCCTCCAGTTTGACCTAAGTGGGAAAGTGTTGTAGGGGAGGTGTTGTTAACACAGATAGGGGTGTAAGATCTGGAAAAGGTTATGCAGATGAGTAGATGGATGGAAATACTGGAAGAGCTTACATTGACAGGGTTGGTGATAGTGATGAGTGCATGTTACACAGATCGCGTTTCCTTTAGGAACTGGATCGAGAGAGTCACAGGGACTGGAGTGGGTTCTACAGATCGGAGTATGGCAGAGGCCTAAGAAGATTATAGGGTCTCCACAGATTGATTGTGTCTTTAGGTTTGGAAGAGTTTAGGTAGATACGGAAACCTTAAACCCAATGTATACCATCTTCATTTCCAGACCAGAGCCTCAATATCCCTCATCAGCCAGGGATCACTAAATCTGTCATTTTCCCTTCACCCTAACAGTTGCATACTGACCCTGGATTTTCAGTATCACACTTTTAAAACCTCCCATTTTCCAGTCGTCTCTTTCCTTCAAACAGACTCACCCACTCAACCTCTGCTAGATCCTGTTTCATGGCCCCAAAACTGGCTGTGTTCCAGCATAGCTCCTTAACCTGTGGACCTCTCCTATCGTTTCCCATAGTTACGTTAAAACTAAGACAGTTGCGGTCACTGGACCCAAAGTGCTCTCCGACTGACACTTTCTGACCTTGTTTTCTCGGGGGGCGGGGGGGTCCAATGTTGGGCGCACCTGAGTAGAATAGGACGATATACATATTGATCTAGGAAACTTTCTTGGACACATTTGACAAATTCCAACCCATACGGGCCTTTTATTCTCCGAGTGGCCCAGTCAATCCAGGGGAAATTAAAATCTCCAATCAATACTGCTCTCTTATTCCTACAGCTGTATACAATCTCTCTTCACAGTTGCTCTTCTCATACCCGCTGGCTATTTGCGAGTCTGTAATACAGTCCCAACAACGTGACCACCCCCTTCTTCTTTCTAACTCCTAACCATATGGCCTCATTAAATGACTCTTAAGGAGTATCCTCTCTGAGCACTGTTGTTCTGTTCTCCCTTATCAAAAGTGCAACTCCCCCTCCTCACTTATATGTCTTTCTGTCACGCCTGCACCCTCTGTATACGGGAACAGTGAGCTGACAGTCCTGCCCTTCTCTCAGCCATGTTTCTATTATGGCTATAATATCCCAGTCCTCAGAGCCAATCCATGTTCTGAGCTCGTCTGCCTTACCAGTCAGGCCGCATGAAATAAATGCCCTTTAAACAAGAAGTCTCTTCCGTCCCTTGACTGTGCCCCTGGATATCCTGATTAGGAAACTTGCTCTCAGTGGCTGGTGTATTTTCCTCTGACTGGCCAATGGTTTCTCTCTTTTTCAGAATCCCAATCCCCTGGCAAACTAGATTAAGCCCTCCCAGGTAACACTAGCAAATCTTCACCCCCAGATTGCTACTGCCCCTCTGGTTCAAGTCCAACATGTCCCCCTTGACCAGGTCACCTCTACCTCAGAAGCGATCCCAATGATCCAAGACATAAAAACCCTTCCCCCTCCAACAGCTCCTCAGGCACTCATCCATCCGCCTTGTCTTTCTATTTCCATATTCACTGGCGAGTTGCACTGGGAGTAATCTGGAGCTCACTACCCTTGTAGCTCTGATTTTTACCTTCTTACCTAACTCCCGATACTCACTTGACCAGAACCCATCCAACTGTATCTATGCCATGTGTACTGATGTGCGCAATTACCACTGATTGTTCACCCTCCCCCTGGAGAAAGGGGCAAAACCTGACCTCCACTTGGGGAAAAAGGTAGGGAGAGGGACTGAGGTATTAGTTGGGGATAGTTTTGACAAAGTGACATAACTGTATTAGGTTGAAAACAGTTATGGAAAAGGACAGGCCTGTTCCACAAGTGAACCATCAACATTGTCCTGCCCCAATCCAGAAGGTATCGGTCAAGAGCTTTTAACAGTTGATTGTGGAGACAATTTGCAGGTAAAGGGACCTCAGGCAGGTGGGAAGCTTTCAAAAGAGAGATAAAATGAGAGTTCAGGGTGAGAATATTTCTGTTCGTGTGAATGACAATGCTGATTACAAGTAGAAAATTCTGCATGACTGGGGATATTGAGGTTCTGGTCAAGAAACAGGCAGTCCATGTCATATATGGCCAGCTGGATTCCTCGAAGAACATTGTGGGTACAGTAATACACTGGACCCAATATACCAACCACTACATCGGACAGCTGAAACTGACAACCGGAAGCGGCAGGGACAGACCACTATAAACACCGGAGGAAACATCAAAGAAGCGCTTCGCAGGAGGCTCCCAAGCACTGATGATGTCGCCTAGCCAGGGGACGAAACGTTTGCAACAAAAACTTCCAGCTCGGCGAACAGAACCACAGCAACGAGCACCCGAGCTACAAATTTTCGCACAAACTTTGAATACACTGAAGAGGGAAAGCAGTAGGGCAAACAGGAGACCTGAGAAAACTTTGGCTGATAATGCTGAGTAAGATCCAAAGGAATTCTACATGAATACTAACAACAGGAGATTAACTAGAGACAGAATGTGCCCCATTAAAGATCAATGGGATAATCCATGTGTGGAACCACAGAAGATGGGTGAGATCCTTGACGAAAATTTCACATCAGTACTTAAAGACTGGGGAAGTCAGGGAAATAAAGTCTTCAAAAGTCTCCGCATAATAGAACATGAGGAGCTGGAGTTTTAAAAACGCATTAGAAAAAGAAAAATCTCTCGAGCTAATCATGTATATCCAAGGACATTGGGGGAAACTCAGGAAGACTTGCCCCTTAAAGAGGTATTTATATCAGTGACAGATACGGGTGATGAGCTGGAAGCCTGCAGGGTGTTTAACGTTGTGCCAGTATTTAAAACTGCTGTGAGGGAAAGCCAGGCACCAAAAGACCAATTGGCTTGATGTTAGGGGTGCGTACGGTGTTGGTGGGGGCTCTGAGGGACAGGAGTTACATGCATTTCGAAAGGCAAGGGTTGATTATGGACAGTTAACGCAAAGTACACAAACTTGCCTGAGTTTGTTGAGGACGTGACTAAGAAGATAGAAGAAGATAGAACAGGAGACTGTGTTTATACTGACCACAGCAAGGCCTTGGAACACTGGTTAGTAAGGTTAGATCACATGGGATCAGGGAGAGCTAGCCAACTGGATACAAAATTGGCTTGACAGTAGGAAACAGAGTGGTGGGAGAGGGCTGTTGTGCAGACTGGGGGCCTATGACCAGCTGTGTGCCTTAAGGAACAGAGCTACATCCACTGTTTTGCATCATTTACAGAAAATATTTCTGTAAGAGCATAGGAGTCATTGTTAGTAAGTTTGTTGATAAAGGTCCGTATATAACACGGGTTATAGTGGGCTGGGAATACAGTTATCGAAGGGGATCACGAACAACTGAGCCAGAGGGCCAAGGAATGAAAGAAGGAGTTGGATTAAGGTGATGGATTTTGTTAAGGCAAACTAGGGAGGACTAACAGTTAATGGTCGGGCCTTGGGCAGTGTTGTGGAACAGAGAGAGACCAAGGGGTACAGTTACATTGTTCCTTGGAAGTGGCATCGCAGGTGGACAGGCTGGGGAAAGTGACATTAGGCACACTTGCCATCATGGATCAGCTGATACTAAAGGGTTTGAGAGAAACGGAGAAGCTGGATAAGCTGGAAAGCAACATCGGGGAATGAGATAGCTTTGGCTGATAACGTTAAGGAGAATGCAAGGAAACTCTACAGCACACACATACAAAAAGCAACTAGAGAGACAATAGGGCCCCGCAAAGATCAGTAAGGCCATCCATGTGTGGAACCACAGGGGATGGGTGAGACCCTAAATGAACATTTTATGTCAGAATTTCCTGTGGACAAGTCAGTTAAAGAAACAATGATGGTTTGTAAAGAATCCCCATTACAGAAGAGGTGGTGCTGGAGGTCTTCAAACATAAAGAGAAAGCCCTAGGTCCTGAACAAGTGTATCCCAGAACATTGTGGCAAGGTAGTGGCAGGGACCCGAACAGAACTATTTGCATCATTGTCCTTCGATGATACAAATCGCAGGACGATGATTAAAACCACGAGGGATACAGGTAAGGTGATTAGCCAACGTCTTTACCCCAGGGTAGTGGAGTCCATAACTAGATTGGATCGAAGTGCAGAAGGAGGAGGTGTCAGCAATTCTGCAAAGTCCAAAAATAGATAAGTCCCCGAGGCCGAATGGGATTTACCCTCGGATTCTCTGGGAATCCAGGAAGGAGATTACCAAGCCTTTGGCTTTGAGGTTTATGTCGTCATTGTTTACAGGAATAGTGCCAGAAGGTTGGAGGAGAGCAAATGTTATGCCCTTAGATTAGATTACTTAGAGTGTGGAAAAAGGCCCTTCGGCCCAACAAGTCCACACCGACCCTCTGATGAGCAACCCATCAAGACCCATTCCTCTTCATTTACCCCTTCACCTAACACTATGGGCAATTTACCATTGCCAATTAAGTTAAGCTGCACATTTTGGACTGTGGGAGGAAACCGGAACACCCGGAGGAAACCCACACAGACACGGAGAGAATGTGCAAACTCCACACAGACAGTTGGCAGAGGCGGGAATTGAAGCCGGGTTTCTGGTGTTCTGGGGCAGCAGTGCAAACCACTGTGCCATCGTGCCACCCCTAGCAGGGGAGTGGAGAAATCCTGGTAGTTATAGATGTATGAGCCTTACTGTGATTCTGGGTAAAGTGTTGGAAAGGCTTATAAGGGATAGGATTTATAATCATCTGGAGATGAGTTAGTTGATTAGGGATAGTCAACACGATTTTGTGAAGGACAGGTTGTGCCTCACAAAACGTATTGAGCTCTTTAAGAAGGCGAATAAAGAGATGGATGAGGGTAAAGCAGTTGATGTGGTGCATATGTATTTCAGTAAGGCGTTTGTTAAGATTCCCCGTGGTCGGCTATTGCTGATAATACGGAGGCATGTGTTTGTGGTTGATTTAGCAGTTTGGATCAGAAATTGGCTCACTGAAAGAAGGCAGAGGGTTGTGGTTGATGGGAAATATCGATCCTGGAGTTCAGTTACTAGTGGGTACTGCCAGGATGTGTTTTGGGTC
>NW_025214841.1:28135-28830 GCF_004010195.1 Chiloscyllium plagiosum
TTTCCTGAAGAAGAGCTTATGCCCGAAACGTCGATTCTCCTGTTCCCTGGATGCTGCCTGACCTGCTGCGCTTTTCCAGCAACACATTTCCAGCACTGATCTCCAGCATCTGCAGACCTCACTTTCTCCCCTTAGTAAATTTGCAGAAGACACTAAGGTCGGTAGAGTTGTGGATAGTGATGAAGGATGGGGAAGGTTACAGAAAGGTATAGATAAGCTGCACAGCTGTACTGAAAGTTCGCAAATGGAGTTTAATGTGGAAAGGTGTGAGGCAATTCACTCTGTAGGGAGTAACAGGAACACAGAGTACTAGGATAATGATAAGATTGTTGGTAGTGCAGATGAACAGAGAGATCTCTATGTCCATCTACATATATTCTTCAAAGTTGCCACCCAGGTTTATGGGTTTTTTTTTAAGAAGCCATTCAGTGTGTGAGTTTGTCTTGGTAGAAGGATTTTTTTCAGAACCATTAGATCATGCTGCAGCTGTACAAAACTCTGGGTGTGGCCACATTTGTGGGTTTTTTTTTAAGAAGCCATTCAGTGTGTGAGTTTGTCTTGGTAGAGGGATTTTTTTCAGAACCATTAGATCATGCTGCAGCTGTACAAAACTCTGGGTGTGGCCACATTTGTTCAGGAAGGATGTGTAAGCTTTGGAAAGGATTCAGAGGAGATTTACTAGGAAGTTACCTGGT
>NW_025214841.1:30253-36559 GCF_004010195.1 Chiloscyllium plagiosum
CTGAGTACCTACAGGAGACAGAGGAATAGGCAGAATGGGAAATTAGACAGTTGCCGTGAGGATTAAAAATGGCATTGATACCACCACAGAGATCAAGAAAATCCCAGTCTCCATCCCTGGCCTGTGCTCCCTCATCTCTCTGGAGTGGAGAATTCTGTTGGTTCAGGATCTGGTGTAGCTGCAATCGAGAGAGAGACAGAGACAGAGACACAGAGAGAGAGAGGGAGAGAGAGCGAATGCGAGAGCAAGAGCGAGATACTAAGTGATATCACCAGAAAGCTGGAAGATTACAGGATCACACAACTGTGTTGGAAGAACAGTTTTGCTTCATCATGTACTGGTATAACCGGTGAGGAATGAGCAACCTGTGAGCAGATGAAGTGATGGCCGAGTGGTATTATTGCTAGAGCAGGTACCCAAAACCTCAGCTAATGTTCAGGGGAGGCAGGTTGGAATCCCACCATCAGAAATGGTCGAATTTGAAATCAATAATTTTAAAAATAGTAATTAACAATCTACAAATAAGTATGAGATCATTGCTGATGTACAAAAAACCCAAACATTTGTCCTTTCGGGAAAGACATCTACCCATCCTCACGTGGTCTGCACGACATCCCCACAGCAAACTGGTTGCCTCTCAAGTACCCTCTGAAATGGCTGAGTAAGTTGTTCAGCTCAAGGGCAGCTAGGGCTGGACAAGAAAGGCTGGTCATCCAAAGACACCCACATCCCATACCTGCTTTTAAAAATAATCCATTCGGATGGTCCCACTGGAACTGTGCTGGGACCAGTGTCCTGGCCAGTCATGTCGGAAGTTTTATGGACAGGGCTTTAAACTGACAGAGAGGATGCAGGAAAGGAGCTTTCCATATCCAGAGAGAAAAGGTGACTCATCAGAACAGCATGGGGATGTGACTGAAGACAAGCAAAAAGGAACACGGTCGGACCAAGTTGAAGTAAAATTGTACATCAGTGAATAAATTTGTGACAGGAAATTATGGGAAAGAATACGTTTTTTTTTTGAATGGACAACGTCGCTGCAATGGATTTAAGACTCATAGATAAAAGAGATTTAGATAGCAGAGAGACATAGCTACATGGTGAACATAAATATTCAATGGTTCACTGTCTTGTGCAAACTCAGGCAAAATGGGCAATGCTAACAATAATGGGTAAGAAAGGCATTACAGAGAAAGCATTTGGCTGCAGATCATGAGGTAGAGTCAGTCTGAATGTAAATTCTGGCTCCTACTTGCCGAGGACACAAGCAACAGAGCAGCTTTAGCCAACGAACTGCATTTCATTGCTCATCACTGCATTAAACAGGAGATCATTGGAATTTTTAACAAAGGCTTGGGGATAATTCAGTGAAACTTCAATATTCGTATAATCTCGTATCGTCGATTCTCCTGCCTGGCCTGCTGTGTTTTTCCAGCACCACATTTTTCAACTCTGGTACTCCAGCATCTGCAGTCCTCACTTTCTCCGATTCACATAATCTTGTCAATCACACTGACAACAGTGACATTGGAAGAGGAGTTAGGAGATTTTTTTTCAATGCTTCTTTGAATAACTCATTGTGCAACTGGCTATAACATAACTTTCTCAGATCAACTGTTGTGTGATGAAACTTAATGACTGAGTAATGTCACCGGGAGAGATCCTCCGGGAAATTGTAGTTTTAAAGTGAATCACAGAAAGGACAAGCTACCACTGGAAACAAAAATAGCCAATTATATGAGGTTGAGAGGAGAACTAATCAAGATAAACAGGCTAAACGAACTGAAATATGGGTCTGTAAATGAACAGTGGAAAACATTTGAAGGGACAGTGAAACACACTCAACAGAAGGACATTCCATTGAAACAGATCAAATCTCAGCAAGAAATTCCCACCCATCCCTCACTCAGGACAAAATGGATCATATTAGATTATGAGGCTAAGAAGATCACCAAAACGTACTTAAAATCCTGAAGTAAGAGAACATTTGAGGAGTAAGTGTTAAAGGGATTGCAAAGGGTCAGCTAGCAGGAGGAGGGCAGTGGGAAGGGGAATCATGATCAGAGTTTAATAACACGTCAGGAACAGGGAGAGGTGAAGGTGCTGGAGGTGGTGAGAGTGTTACAGAGAGTGGTCAGGGCCTGAACGGTGTTACAAAGCCAGTACGGATTGCTGCAGATGGAGGGGCTTGCAGAGGTCGGGAGAGACATATGTACTTTAATTTATTCCTTAATGCAATGTGGGTGTCACTGATTGGACCATCATTCTTTGCTCCACTGCGAATTGCCCAGAGGGTAGCTCAGAGTCAGCCATATTGCTGTGGGTCTGGAGTCACATGTCGGCCAGACCTGGTTAGAATGTGAGATGTCCTTCCCTAAAAGAGGTCAGTGAACCAGATGAGTTCTTCCTACAGATCAGCAATGCTTTTACGGTGACCTCACCAGTGTCTTGTACAGATGCAACATGGTAAAAACAAGGGTTGCAGATGCTGGAAACCAGAGTCTAGATTATAGTGGTGCTGGAAAAGCACAGGTCAGGCAGCATCTTGACATCCCAACTCTTACTCTCAATGCTCTGCCCAATGAAGGTAACCATCCCAAATGCCTGCTTCACCAGCCTGTCTACCTGTGACACCACACTCAAAGAACTGTGTACCTGCATCCCTGGGTCTCTAATTGATAACACTACCCAATGCCCGAACATTAACTGTACAAGTCCCACCCTGGTTTGTTTCACCAAAATGGATCACTTCACATTTATCTAATTAAACTCCATCTGCTATTCTTCAGCCCACTATCCCAGCAGTACTGTTCATCCTGTTGTATCACAGATAACCTTGTTCACTGTCCACTTTCCCATCAATGTCAGTATCATCCAAAAACATTACTTACCAGGAAATCAATATTCCCATCCAAACCATTTATCCAATGACAAACAACAGTGGATCCACTACACTGCTGGTCACATAACTCCACTCAGAAAGACAACATGCCTCCCACTGCCCTCTGTCTCCTACCATCAAGCCAATTTTGTATCCAATCGACTAGCTCCTCCTGAATGCCATATTATTTTACATTGATCTGAGCCAGTTTACCATACAGAACGTAGAACACAGACCAGTACAGCACAAGACCCTTCGGCCATGATGCCATGCACATCTTTTACCCGACTGTAAGATCAAACTACCTTACATAACCTTCAGTTTACTATCATCCAAGTGCCTATCCAAGAGTCTATTATATGTCCGCTCCACCCACCCACCACTCTCTGTGTAAAGAGCCTACATCTGAAATCTCCCCTTACCCATCCTCCAATCACCTTAAAATTATGCCCCCTTGTACCATGCATGCCATGGGATAAAGTGGTCTCTCACTATTCACTCTATCTATCCCCTCTACCAAGTCTCCCCTCACCCTTCTTCACTCCAATGAGAAAAACCTTAGCTCCCTCAACCTTTCTTCATAAGACATGCTCTCCAGTCCAGGCAGTATCCTGCTAAATCTCCTCTTTACCCTCTCTAAAGCTTCCACATCCTTCCTGTAATGAAGAGACCAAAACTGAACACGATATTCTAATCGGGGTCTAAACAGGGCTCTATCGAGCTGCAGCATGACCTCATGGCTTTAAAACTCAATCCCCCAGCGAATGAAAGCCAATACAACATATTTCTTCTAAACAACACTATCAGCTTGGTGGTAAATGTGACGGATCTTTGGTCATGAAATCCAAGATCCATCTGTTCCTCCACACTATTCAGTATTCTGTCTTTACTCCTGTATTCTGCATTCAAGTCTCACCTTCCAAAATGCATCACTTCACACTTTTCCACATTTGACTTGATCTGCCACTTCTCAGCCCAGCTCTACATCCTGTCAATGTCCCATTGCAAGCTCCAGCAGACATCCACACTATTGACCACTCCATCAACCTTCGTGTCATTGGCAAACTTAATTACCCAATCTTCCACTCACACATCCAAGTCATCCAGAAATCACAAAGAGCAGAGATTTTTTGACCTCTCCCTGCAGAAAACTCACTGGTCACCGAGCTCCGGGCTGAATGATTTCCATCTGTCATCACCCTCTGTCTTTTATGGGACAGGAATTCTGTATCCAGACAGGCAGGTTTCCATGTATCCCATGCTCTGTACTTTCTCAATGAGCCACAAATGTGTTTTGTCACATCTCAAAGGATTCAATAAGATTTGTGAGGCATGACCTGTCCCTTACAAAGCCAAGCTGACTTTCTCTAATCAAACTATGGTTTTCTAAGGAATCATAAATCCTGTCTCTCAGAGTCCAATCTAATAATCTGCACATCACAGACAGAAGACTGTCAGGTCTGTGATTCCCAGGATTATCTCTATTACCTTTCTTGAACAACGCATGGCTGATTCACCTAACCAGCACATCTTTGGGCTGTGGGTGCGAAACTGGAGCACCTATTGGAAACCCACACAGACACAGAGAGAATGTGCAAACTCCACACAGACAGTCCCCTGGGCCTGGAATCGAAATCGCATCCCTGGTGTTGTGAGGCAGCAGTGCTAACCACTGAACCACCGTGCTGGCCCATGTAACTCTCTAGAGCCCTGCTTCTGATCCTTGGATACTCAACGTTAAGTTAGCTTCCTTCTTCCTCTTGACTAGATGTTTTACATCCCTTGGAACCTTGTCAAATGCTTTGCAGAAGTTCATGTAGACAACGTTGACTGCTCTGCCTTCATCTATCTCTTGGCCAACTCCTCAAAGAGTCAATCCAGTGTGTGAAACACGGTTTCCCACTCACAAAGCCATGCTGACTATCTCTAATCAGCCCTTGCCTTTCCAAATATATGTAGCTCCTTTCTCTCAGAATCTCCTCCAACAAGTTACCCAGCACTAGGCTCACTGGGCTGTAATTTCCTGGCTTTTCCCTGCAGCCCGTAGGTAATGGAAGAGCATTAGCCACCCTCCAGTCTTCCAGTAACTCATTGTGTCTGTTGATAATATAAATATCCCTGTTAGGGACACTGCAATCTCTTCCCTAGCTTCCCATGAATATTCAGGGATAGACCTAATGAGCTACTGAGGATTGATCTACCTTTATTTGTTTTAAGAGTCCAGCACTTTCTCTTCTCTGTTGAGATTCTTTCCAAGACATCACCATTTATTTCCCCAACTTCCCGAGCTTCTGTGTCTTTCTCCACAGCAAATCCTGACAAGATTGTTTTGTCCAATATCTCATCCACCCCCTGATAGTTAAGGTGCCCTAATCTCTACCAAATTACTCCTTAGCCCGAACCGAAACTTGTGTAAAGGTTTCTGAACATTCAAATAAATCGTATCCTCGATACAACCACTCCTACACCCGTATCTATTCTGTTATTTATATTCACACCAATAAAAATACAATCTAACAGGCTCAAAAACACATTGTCTTTTTATTAAATGCGTTTCTGAGGACCCAGGTATTGTTTATTGACATATCCTTTCTAATACATTCCAGCTCCCGACCTACTGTCAGGCTAACGAACATTGGTTTCAGACTGGCAGCAGAAAGGGTGATGGAAGTTCTTGTTTATCAATCTGATAAAAGGTAGCTTCGAGGTTCAAATGGTAATAGAGGCTTTGGAAATAGGGAGGGTCGTGGTGACTGAGGAACATTATGGAGATAGGGAGTGCTGTGGGGACAATGTGAAATTATGAACACAGAGAGTGCAGTGGTGACTGAAGAACATTATGGAGATAGGGAGTGCTGTGAATCCTGAAAGAGGCCAAAGAGATCTGCAGGGCTGTTGGGAATGAAGGAGGTTGCACAGATCAGGAGGATCATGAGGATTGAAGGAGGTTGCTCTGAACGGGAGGGTCGTTGGCTCAGGATGAAATTATGGAGATAGGGAGGGTCGTGGGGCCTTTTGGAGGTTATGGAGTTAGGGGGGTTTGTGGTGAATGATTCAGGTTACATGGATAGGAAAATCTTGGGGACTGAAGGGGTTTATGGAGATAGGGAGGTCTGTGGGGACTGAAGGGGCTTACACACATGGGGAGGACTGTGGGGACATGAGGGAGGTTATGCAGATAGTAAGTTTATTGAGAAGCACAGGAAAGAAGAGCAGGTATCGGCCATTTGACCACAGAGTAGGTCCCACCATTCAATATCATCAAGACTGATCATCGAACCCAGTACAGTATTCCTGCTTTCACGCCTTACTCTGATATTATAGTGACTACTGGCATTTAGTGATGCAGCGGGCAGTAGTAACTGGGACGGGGGTGTGTCTTACTAAGAATAGGAGGTTTGTGGAAGCTGGAACAGGTGACAGGT
>NW_025214841.1:45208-49461 GCF_004010195.1 Chiloscyllium plagiosum
AGAGGTAATTTTGGTTTAAACTTTAAGATGTGCCTGGACCACAGACTGATCTATAATAAAAGACAAAACCTTTGTTTCTTTTCTAACAACCATTTTATATACTCAAAAGTAGAGTAGTTTAAATTGTGCAGAATGCTGACAATTTGTGAGCAATAGTGAAAGCGAGCAGGCTCTTGATTAATGAAGCCATTCACACAGCAGAGAAGGATGAGTCCTTCGCTGATAAGACTCCAGGATGGGAGTACGACTTGAGACATCTGTTTCAAGATTAAAGCTTTTGACTGATAAGACTACAGGGTGAGAAAAACAACAAACTTTGGAGACTCTGGAGCCTTTTGTTGCAGACTTTGTGATAAAAATAATGATGTTTTTAAGAATGTGAACCTCATGGCTTGTTGGAGCCAAGGAGAGGAGGGACTTGTCCTATAAATAATGGAGACTTTGTAAGCCTCAGCGCGCCTTTTATTTAAGGGTGCCCGACTCTGCAGACTTGACTTGTTAATAAAACTTTGTTTTCCTGAATTTGTCTAGAGCGATTATTGAGAAGCGATTTTCGTTTCTAACAGTTTCTATGAAGGGCATGCGCAGTGTCACATTAACCAGGACACGGCGAGACATGGAGCAGCTTTCTCTGTGTGCGGCTACGATCGGCTTCAGAGAGCGGCGTGTGGGATATTCACTGGGAGAAAGGAGCAGAGAGAATTCACAAGACGCCGATAGGTGAAAAACCCCGAAAAAGATCCTCCAGGCTCTGATAAGGAGATGGTGGTCTCTGTCGGGAAAGCGGTTCAGGGTCACGGCCGCCATTTGTTTGAGGGAAGAGGGAGCGCGGGCCTCAGAGCCGCCATCTTGAGAAGGTCAATGTGCAGGGGGGGCGGGACTATCGGTGTCAAGGACAATTGGAGGAAAGACCCACCTTAGATTACTTCACTAAAGACATGAATGCACCCGGTGGATTTTTCTTAACATCAGCGATTGTTTAATACTCACTTACAGGTTTTTAATAACATCTTTTTTGAAGCATTTAATTCACATTCAATCATTTGCAATTGTGGGATTTGAACCTGTGTCCAGAGAACATTTGCTGAGTTTCTGGATAAATTGTTTCACAATAATGCCACTAGGCCATCACTTCGCCTGCTCATAGGTTGCGCGTGCCAGTGCAACATGAATCAAAACGCTTTCTTCCTGCACAATTGTTTGATCTTGCACTCTGGGGATATTACTTAGTAACTCTCCATGTGGTATCCCTCACTGTGTGGGTCTAATTGTTGCCTCTGTCAGTGTCCCTCGCTTTTGCAGCTAATCCACATCCTGAACAAACAGAATTCTCCACTCCAGATAGACGATGGAGACTGGGATGTTCCAGATTTCTTTGGGACTCAGTGCCATTTGACATGTTTAGCCCTCACTGCATCAGTCTAATTTCCCATTCTGTTTATCTGTCTGTAGGTACTCAGGAAAGTCCTGACCTAATAGACTTCCCAGCTGCTGGGTGTCTCATCCATCCCTCATTGAAGATGGTTTGTCAGCCAGAGAAACACAGGGCAGGGAGACCTGGAGCCTTCAATAAATCCTGCAGTGAGGTAAGATCACTCACAGTGCACAGAGCAGAGAGCAATGAGAGGGCTCCAAACATCAGCTAACAGGACAGGACATAGCTATAGTGCTGGAGGGGGAGCACAATACAGATACACCCCAGGTTCGGTCACCGCCTTTACTGCAAGTTTTGTTGTACTAAGACAACATCGGGAGTGTCACAGTTATCAATCCAAGCCTGCGCTGTCTTAGTGAGCATCAGTACAAAAGAGGGGAAATCAGACCTTCGACGAGAGCGTGGGAATGCTGTCTGGGAATGTTCCATTCTGTGTTTCCTCTCCCACACTGTATCTATAAGGAAAGTTTGTCCAGCAGGCTAAGATAAAAGGTAGGGAGGAGGGACTTGGGGGAGGGGCGTCGGAAATGTGATAGGTGGAAAGAGGTCAAGGTGAGGGTGATAGGTCAGACTGGGGTGGGGGTGGAGAGGTCGGGAAGAACCCAGATGGCCTCCTTCTTCAAGGACCGCAATTTCCCCCCTGACGTGGTCGACGATGCCCTCCACCGCCTCTCTTCCATTTCCCGCTCCTCCGCCCTTGAACCCCGCCCCTCCAACCGCCACCAGGACAGAACCCCACTGGTCCTCACCTACCACCCCACCAATCTCCATGTACAGCGCATCATCCGCCGTCATTTCCGCTACCTCCAAACAGACCCCAGCACCAAAGATATATTTCCCTCCCCTCCCCTATCAGCTGTCCGTAGAGACCACTCCCTCCGCGACTCCCTTGTCAGATCCACACCCCCCACCGACCCAACCACCACTCCCGGCACCTTCCCTTGCAACCGCAGGAGGTGCAACACTTGCGCCCACACCTCCCCCCTCACTTCTCTCCAAGGCCCCAAAGGAAACTTCCATATCCGCCACAGATTCACCTGCACCTCCACCCACATCATCTACTGCATCCGCTGCAGCCGGTGTGGCCTCCTCTATATTGGGGAGACAGGCCGCCTACTTGCGGAGCGATTCAGAGAGCACCTCTGGGCCACCCGGACGAACCAACCCAACCAACCTGTGGCACAGCATTTCAACTCCCCCTCCCACTCCACCGAGGATATGCAGGTCATTGGACTCATCCACCGCCAAAACACAACAACGCGACGGTCGGAGGAGGAGCGTCTTATCTTCCGACTGGGAACACTCCAACCGCAGGGGATGAACTTGGACTTCACCAGTTTCTTCATCCCCCCTCCCCCCACCTTGTCTCAGCCGGATCCCTCCAGCCCGGCACCGCCCTCCTGACCTGCAGTCTTCTTCTTGACCTCCCCGCCTCCACCCTACTCCGACCTATCACCCTCACCTTGACCTCTTTCCACCTAGCACATTTCCAACGCCCCTCCAAACTTTCCTCATTCCTGAAGAAGGGCTTATGCCCGAAACGTCGATTCTCCTCTTCCCTGGATGCTGCCTGCCCTGCTGCGCTTTTCCAGCAACACACTTTCAGCCCTGATCTCCAGCATCTGCAGACCTCACTTTCTCCACACTGTATCTATGGCTTGTCTTGTGGATCAGTGTCTTCAATCATTCTAATGCCAAAAACAGTTCCTATCTCGGTGCTTTCCTCCCCTCTCACCAATCACTTCATACGTTTGAACCTGCTCCAGTCCAGACGACCATCCATATCTCTGTAACTTACTTCAGTCTCGACAACATGCCTTGTCACGAGAGTCCACTCCCCCAATAAGCCAAGACTTAGGGTCTGTTTCTGTGCTGCATGACTCTCTGGCTGAAGTCATCAATGCTGACCAGGTTTCCTGAACTGAATGAGTTGCATTTTCCTGCGTTTGGCCCATGGCCCTTCAAACCTTCTCCCCTCGATGTTCCTGCCCAAATGTCTTTTCCATGTCGTAATTGTTCTTGTTTCTCCCATATGCCACTGGCAGTCCATTCTGTATATGAACCGTCCTCTGTGGAAAATGTTGCCCCTCAGCTCCCTAAGTAAATCTTTGCTCTCGGTCACTCCTCAGGCCTTACCCATTCTACTGTGGGACACAAACCCTCCCCGGTACACACTCCCCTCGGACATTTGTGGGCGGCACGGTGGCACAGTGGTTAGCACTGCTGCCTCACAGCGCCAGAGACCCGGGTTCAATTCCCGCCTCAGGCGATTGACTGTGTGGAGTTTGCACGTTCTCCCCGTGTCGGCGTGGGTTTCCTCCGGGTGCTCCGGTTTCCTCCCACAGTCCAAAGATGTGCAGGTCAGGTGAATTGGCCATGCTAAATTGCCCGTAGTGTTAGGTAAGGGGTAAATGTAGGGGTATGGGTGGGTTGCGCTTCGGCGGGTCAGTGTGGACTTGTTGGGCCGAAGGGACTCTTTCCACAGTGTAATGTAATCTAATCTAATTACCCATCCTGCTGTGGGGGACAACCCCTCCCCGGTGCAGACTGCCCTTTAGGCCGTAACCATCCTGAAGTGGGACACAATCCCTCACCGGTACAGATGGCCCTCGGGCCTTACCCATTCTGCTGTGGGACTGAACTCCTCCCCGGTACAGACTCCCTTCGGGCCTAACCCATTCTGCTGTGGGACACAACGCTTCCCTGATACAGACTCCCCTTAGGCTTTAATCATCCTGCTGTGGGACTGAATTCCTCCCTGGTAAAGTCTAATCTTGAGCCTTGCCCACCCTGCTGTTGGACACAACCCCACTTGGGT